>NW_020173758.1:2295544-2400779 GCF_003031525.2 Neophocaena asiaeorientalis asiaeorientalis | reverse complement strand
ATTTCCCTGAAATTTAAGAGTGACTATTTCCCTGAAATTTAAGAGTGATTATTTCCCTGAATACTAAGAAAAAAAGAAGAGAAAGTCTTTTAAAATGTGACGTATGATCTTAATGTTTTCTTGACTAGCTGCTTTTTTATTATTGAGAGTGAACATTTTAAATATGTTTATTAGCCATTTATATTTATTCATTTGTAAAACAGGTGTCTATGTGGGAACTTGCATTTTATTGATTTCTAAGAGCTCCTTAAATGTTAGAGACAGCAAGCCTTTATTTATCATATGTGAATTCTTACTTAGAATCAAAAAATACAGTTCTACCCATCATGGACGTGGTATAATGGGAACACATTTTGACATTTAAATCAAGTAAATTGTTTCTTAAAATGATTTATAGAAATAGAAAACCTTCAGTTTGAAAATAAGATATATTCCACAATTCTCATGAAGAAATAGGTCTTAATTGTTCTACTAGAGATTTTAATACTAGTCATTTGATTTATAAATAGTAATAAAAAGGATAATTACTCCATAAACTTACTAGCAATCAGAGTGAAAATCAGGGGATAAGTTACAGCTTCATCAGGAAAGCAATGGCTAGGTTTTCAGTTGCCAAGCCAAACCTCATTCAAAACTGTGGGGAAATATGACTGATAGCACATTGAAAATATGTACAACAGTGAAAAACCAGGGCTTTGTGTAGATGTAATTAATTTTATTTTTCTTTCAGAATTTTGATCAAGATTATATTGTTCTAGAAAGAAAGTTATACATTAAAAATAAATTATTCTGATAGCTTTATTAGAACGTATATGTTTAGTAATGAATTACCAAGATTTTTCTTTTTTTATACAGCTGGTTCTTGTTAGTTATCCATTTTATACATATTGGTGTATACATGTCAATCCCAATCTCCCAATTCATCACACAAGCACACACACTGCACCCCCAGCCACTTTCCTCTCTTGGTGTCCATATGTTTGTTCTTTGCCTCTGTGTCTCTCAATTTCTGCTCTGCAAGACAGTTCATCTGTACCATTCTTCTAAGTTCCACATATATGCGTTGATATATGATATTTGTTTTTCTCTTTCTGACTTACTTCACTCTGTATGACAGTCTCTAGATCCATCCATGTCTCTACAAATGACCCGATTTTGTTCTCTTTATGGCTGAGTCATTTGGATACATTGTCATTTGGATACATTGGATCATTTGGATATTACATTGTATATATGTACCACATTTCCTTTATCCATTCATCTGTCAATGGGCATCTAGGTTGTTTCCCTGCCCTCGCTATTGTAAATAGTGCTGCAATGAACATTGGGGTACATGGGTCTTTTTGAATTCTGGTTTTCTCTGGGTGTATGCCCAGTAGTAGGATTGCTGGGTCATATGGTCATTACATTTTTAGTTTCTTAAGGAACCTCCATACTGTTCTCCATAGTGGCTGTATCAATTTACATTACCACCAACACTGCAAAAGGGTTCCCTTTTCTCCACACCCTCTCTAGCATTTGCTGTTTGTAGATTTTCTGAGGATGGCCATTCTAACTGGTGTGAGGTGATACCTCATGCTAGCTTTGATTTGCACTTCCCTAATAATTAGTGATGTTGAGCAGCTTTTCATGTGCTTCTTGCCCATCTGTATGTCTTCTTTGGAGAAATGTCTATTTAGGTCTTCTGCCCATTTTTGGATTGGGTTGTTTGTTTTTTTAATATTGAGCTGCATGAACTATTTATATATTTTGAAGATTAATCCTTCATCCATTGATTCATTTGCAAATATTTTCTCCCATTCTGAGGGTTCTCTTTTCATCTTGTTTGCAGTTTCCTTTGTTGCACAAAAACTTTTAAGTTTCATTAGGCCCCATTTGTTTGTTTTTATTTCTATTACTCTAGGAGGTGGATCAAAAAAGATCTTGCTGTGATTTATGTCAAAGAGTGTTTTTCCTATGTTTTCCTCTAAGAGTTTTACATTGTCCAGTCTTACATTTAGGTCTCTAATCCATTTTGAGTTTATTTTTGTGTATGGTGTTACGGAGTGTTCTAATTTCATTCTTTTACATGTAGCTGTCCAGTTTTCCCAGCACCACTTACTGAAGAGACTGTCTTTTCTCCATTGTATATCCTTGCCTCCTTTGTCATAGATTAGTTGACCATAGGTGCGTGGCTTTACCTCTGGGCTTTCTATGCTGTTCCAGTAATCTATATTTCTGTTTTTGTGCCAGTACCATATTGTCTTGTTTACTGTAGCTTTGTAGTATAGTCTGAAGTCAGGGAGCCTGATTCCTCCAGCTCTGTATTTTTCCCTCAAGACTGCTTTGGCTATTCAGGGTCTTTTGTGTCTCCATACAAATTTTAAGATTTTTTTTGTTCTAGTTCTACAAAAAACGCCATTGGTAATTTGATAGGGATTGCATTGGTAATTTGATAGGGAGTGGGTAGTGTAGTCATTTTCACAATATTGATTCTTCTAATGCAAGAACATGGTATATCTCTTTATTTGTTGGTATCATCTTTAATTTCTTTCATCAGTGTCTTATAGTTTTCTGCGTACAGGTCTTTTGTCTCCCTAGGTAGGTTTATTTCTAGGTATTTTATTCTTTTTGTTGCAATGGTAAATGGAAGTGTTTCCTTAATTTCTCTTTCAGATTTTTCATCATTAGTGTATAGGAATGCAAGAGATGTCTGTGCATTAATTTTGTATCCTGCTACTTTACCAAATTCATTGATTAGCTCTAGTAGTTTTCTGGTAGCATCTTTAGGATTGTCTATGTATAGTATCATGTCATCTGCAAACAGTGACAGTTTTATGTCTTCTTTTCCAATTTGTATTCCTTTTTCTTCTCTGACTGCCGTTGCTAGGACTTCCAAAACTATGTTGAATAATAGCGGTGAGAGTGGACATCCTTGTCTTTTTCCTGATCTTAGAGGAAATGCTTTCAGTTTTTCACCATTGAGAATGATGTCTGCTGTGGGTTTGTCGTATATGGCCTTCATTATGTTGAGGTAGGTTCCCTCTATGCCCACTTTCTGGTGAGTTTTTATCATAAATGGGTGTTGAATTTTGTCAAAAGCTTTTCTGCATCTATTGAGATGATCATACGGTTTTTATTCTTCAGTTTGTTAATATGGTGTATCACATTGATTGAATTGCGTATATTGAAGAATCCTTGCATCTCTGGGATAAACCCCACTTGATCATGGTGTATGATCCTTTTAATGTAATGTTGGATTCAGTTTGCTAGTATTTTGTTGAGGATTTTTGCATCTATATTCCTGAGTGATATTGGTCCGTAATTATCTTTGTTTGTAGTATCTTTGTCTGGTTTTGGTGTCAGGGTGTTGGTGGCCTCATAGAATGAGTTTGGGAGTGTTCTTTTGTCTGCAATTTTTTGGAAGAGTTTGAGAAGGATGGGTGTTAGCTCTTCTCTAAACGTTTGATAGAATTCACCTGTGAAGCCATCTTGTCCTGGACTTTTGTTTGTTGGAAGATTTTTAATCACAGTTTCAATTTCATTACTTGTGATACGTCTGTTTATATTTTCTAATTCTTCCTGGTTCAGTCTAGGAAAATTGTACCTTTCCATGAGTTTATCCATTTCTTTGTGGTTGTTCATTTTACTGGCAATGATAGTTGTTTGTAATAGTCTCTTATAATCCTTTGTATTTCTGTGGTGTCAGTTGTTACTTCTCCTTTTTCATATATGTTTAGTGATGAATTACCAAGATTTTAAAACTAGATTTGGCTTTAGGCCTGTAAGTTGGTTCTTGCTTTGTTTCTCTGCTTGATTGGTTTGATTACATGGTTCTTTGGATACTGGGACTTGTGTAAAGTTTGACTTCTAGGAACAAGATATTCAAACAGAAAATCAGGACATAAGCCATCTTCTGGAAATCTCTATTCTACAGCATTATTTTAAAATTCAATCTGAAAACTACAGTAATCGTGCTTAGCTTTATCTTTTTCCTTCCTCAATTACTTTCTTCATTGGATAAACCTCTTGAGTACCAGAAGAATGCCTTGCAGGTAGATAAGATTCTTCCTCCTGCTTTCATTTCTGAGTGTAGTTCAGACCCTTAGTTAAAAACATCCACCCGGTATGGTTAAACAAACTGTGGTACATTCATACCATGAAATACCACTTGATAAAAATGATACACAACTTGAATGTATCTCAAGGTCATTAAGCTAGTGGAAAAAGCCAATATAAAAGGTCACGAACTACATGACTCCATTATTGATATAACATTCTTGAAATGAAAAAAGTTACAGAGATGGAGAACAAATTAGCCAGAGGTTAGGGATGGTAGTGAGAGGGGAGTGGATATGACTATAAGAGGTAGTGATAGGACAGTCCTATATCTTGATTGCAGTGATGGTTACATGAATCTACATATGTGATAAAATGGCACAGGACTATATACATACATTGTACTAAGGTGATTCCCTGGGTTCTGATATTATATCATAGCTATATAAGCGGTAGTTATTGGGGAAAAGAGTTATACGATATCTCTCTCTGTACTCTCTTTACAACTTCCTGTAACTCTATAATTATTTCAAAATAATTTTTTTCAAAATGGGGAAGTGGTAGGAGAGATGCCTTCTGAAGGTTCAAGGGTGAAGGAATAAGTTTTACCAGTCTACAAGCCAAATCTGTTTTTAAAAGTAAAAACAAAACAAACAAAAAGCTGCATGCAGAAAGTGTTGACTGCCCCTTCAAAAATATATGTTCATAATTCTCATTTTGAGGTTTAGGAAAAAATGTGTGCATGTGCATAAATTTTCCTAACAATTTTATAATGTATAATTTTAATATAAGTATTATATAATATATATTAGATTTTGTATTTTTTAACACATAATAGACTTTCTTAGTAAATATATATTATATACCTTTTACTATACATAATATATTGTTTTACTTAGCAAATTTATCTTTCTAAACTTAAAAAGATTATTGTGCTAGCCAGGGAAGTCCTCCAAATGTCTAAATGGTGTTATATGTCAATCTCTGAGTGGAATCATCAATTCTAAAATATAACTGAAACTATATAAATCTAAAATATTTATTTTAAGATGTAGTTCAGCATATTAGTTAGCTTTCAGGTAGACTGAATTTAAATAAATTTAAAATCCTTATTTGAAGCTATGGATTAGGAGGTTAGTTGGCTTTTGCGTAAATTGAACTTATATAAACATGGAGTCTTGATTTAGAAATGTAGTTAAGGATGTCAGCTGGCTTTTGTATATGTGTATTTTTGTTTAATTTGCATAATGTGGCCAATTATGCAATTTGCATATTCTATCACCTAATAGTTGGGTGACCTGGGGCAAGTAACTGTAAGCTCTCTACATTTCTGGAATAATATCTGTTTTACCTTCATCACAAGATACAACACTAAACAAAGGCTATTGTTACTAATAAAAATAATTGCAACAGGGCTATTCTGTCAACCTGTGGTATGTGATCTGTTGATAATATATTTCCCACCTTTAAAGAAAAATTTGAATGAGGGACAAACCAAAGACGCCCCTTATTAGATCTAATTAAATAGCTTCAAATGAAACAATTAAACAAGCAGATAAGGTAGAAATTAAAAAAAAATAGTCATCCTCCATAACAGTGACACAGGACATGTATGTTCCTTTTATTATGCTAGTTGTAATTTCCTGCATCCTATTTGTGAAATTATTTTCTCTCTAGCATCCAAACTTTCAAGTTATGCTTACTCATTTGAAACTACTTATTGATTCTAATCTTACAAAATAATGGTAACAATTTTTATAATAACAAAACAAATATAAACAGACTATATATTCAACAAGTAGAGAATGGATAAACAATATTATATTTATTATAATCACATGTATGGCATTTTCAGAAACATAATTTAAAAAACAAGATGTATCAGCTCAACTATATGAAAATATGGTCTAAAAATTAGAGTGTCAAGATCCATTCATGATAAAAACTCTCAACAAAGTGAGTGTAGAGAGACCATGCCTCAACATAACAAGGGTCATTGATAACAAGCCCACAGCTAACATAGTCAATGGTAAAAAGGTGAAAGCTTTCCCTCTAAAAACAGGAAGAGGACAAGGATGCCCACACTTATTACTTTCATTCAACATAATATTGAAAGTCATAGCCACAGCAAGTAGTCAAGAAAAAAAAAAAAGCCATCCAGATTAGGAAGAAAGAAGTAAAACTGTGTCTATTTGCAGTTGACATTATATTATATATAAGAAACCCTAAATGTTCCACCAAAACACTGTTACAAAAAATAAACAAATTCATAGTTGTAGGATACAAAATCAATCTATAAAAATCAGTGGTGTTTTTATACACTAATATGAATTATCAGAGAAATTAAGAAAATAACCTCATTTATAATTGCAGCAAAAGAATAAAATACCTAGGAATAAATTTAACCAAGGAAGTGAATGACCTGTACACTAAAACTATTAAACATTGATTAGAGAACTTGAAGAGGACATAAATAAATGGAAAGATATTCTTTGCTCATGAAACAGAAGAATTAATATTGTTAAATTGTCCATACTACCCAAAGCAATCTACAGATTCAGTACAATTCCTATCTAAATTCCAGTTGTAATTTTCACAGAAACAGAAAAAAAATCCTAAAATTTGTGGGAACAATGAAAGACCTTGAATAGCCAAAACAATCTTGAGAAAGAAGAAAAAGCTGAATGCATCACACACATCCTGATTTCAAACTATATTACAAAGCTAAGAGTAACCAAAATTGTATGGTACTGGTATAAAAACAGACACATAGATCAATGGAACAGAATAGAGAGCTCAGAAATAAACCCATGCATACAAGGTCGACTAATTTACAACAAAGGAGTCAAGAATAATGCAATGGGGAAAGGATAATCTCTTGAATAAATGGTGCTGGGAAAACTGGACAGCCACATGCCAAAGAATAAACTGGATTCTCATCTTCACCATACACAAAAATCAACTCAAAATGGATTAAAGACTTGAACAGAAGACCTGAAACCATAAAATTCCTCGAAGAAAGCATAGGTGGTAAGCTTCTTGACACTGGTCCTGACAATATTTTTGGATTTGCCAACAAATAACAAAGGCAACAAAAGGAAAAATAAACAAGTGTAACTTCATCAAACTAAAAAGCTTCTGCACGGCAAAGGAAACCATCAAAAAACCCCAAATAAACAACAAAAAAAGAAAAGGCAGTTCTGGAATGGGAGAAAATATTTGTGAATGATACCTCTAATAAGGTGTTAATATCCAAAATATACAAGGAACTTAATCAACTCAGTAGCACAAAAACAAAAAAAACCTCAATTTAAAAATGGGCAAAGGACCTAAATAAACATTTTTCCAAAGGAAACATATACATGGCCTACAGGTATGTGAAAAAGTGTTCAAAATCAGTAATAATCAGAGAAATGCAAATCAAAACCACGAGACACCGCTTCACACCTTTTAGGATGGTCATTATCAAAATGACAAGAGATAACATATACTGGTGAGAATTTGGAGAAAAGAGAACCCTTGTGCACTGTTGGTGGGAATGTAAGCTAGTATAGCTGCTATGGAAAACATTATGGAGGTCTCTCAAGAACTTAAGCATAGAACTACAATGTGATCCAGCAATTACACTTCTGGGTATATATCAAAAGGAAACAAAATCATTATCTCGAAGAGGTATCAATATTCCCATGTTCATGCAGCATTATTCATAATAGCCAAGGTATGTAAACCCATGTGTCCATCAGCAAATGAATCAATATCACATATATATGTATATATATAATATTGATCTATTCATATATATATATATATATATATATATATATATATCATATCTATCTCATATATACAAGGATATTATTCAGCCTTAAAAAAAAGAAAATCCTGTTATTGTAACTATGTGGATGAAACTGGAGGGCATTATGCTATGTGAAATAAACCAGACAGAGCAGGAAAATACTGCATGGTTTCATTTCACTTATATGTAGAAACTGAAAAAAAAAAAAAAGTCAACCTCATAGAAACAGAGAGTAAAAAAATAGTTACTAGGATATTGGCGTGAGGGGAATAGAGAGAGTTTGGTAAAAGGGTACTAATATATAACATGGTGACTGTAGTTGATAACCCTATATGATGTAATTGAAATTTTCTAAAAAGAGTAGAACTTAAATGTTTTCACATACACACCCAAAGGTAAATATGTGAGGTGATAGATGTGTTCAGTAACTCGATGGGGGGAATTCCCTTCATGTTGTACACATATATCAAATCATCATGTTATACACTTTAAATATCTTACAATTTTGTCAATTAGAGCTCAACAAAGCTGGGGGAAAATATAAGCATAGACATACATTAAAGTAATATGAAGATTAAGTCTACAACTAAAATTGAAGGTTAGAAGGAGTTGCTTCTGAATAGTAAGCATGTGAAGATATGGGACATAGGATACTAGTTTCTTAAAATTAGCTCTTCTCTGCCATAGGATTTTCTAATTTTGAGTATGTACTAATTTGATTAAAAACAAGACATTTTAAAAGTAAGTGTATTAAGAAACTGTAATTTTAAAGATTCAATGAGATATAAATCAGTCTTAAAAATAAGTATTTTGGAGTGGAAAGGGGGGGGAAAGGATAGTTAGGGAGTTTGGGATTGACATGTACATACTGCTATATTTTAAATGGATAGCCAACAAGGACCTACTGTATAGCACAGAAAATTGTTCTCAATATTATGTAACAACCAAAATGGGAAAAGAATTTGAAAAAGTATAGATACGTGTATATGTATAACCAAATCACTTTGCTGTACACCTGAAAATATCATGACATTGTTAATCAAATATATGCCAATATAAAATAAAAGTTTATAAAAATAAAAAAAATAATTGAAAAAAAAGAAGTATTTTGGTAAACACAGCTTCCCAATAACCAATTATTTGGTAATACTTTTTCTGATCTGCACAGCTCTTGTACCCTCTTAAAAAAATTATTCAGACACTTCACGTGATTTCTTTCTCTGCCTGCCTGGACTTCAATGACTCTGTTTCTTAAGAACCCTAGTTCTTAACTTTGCCCTCCCATAGACTCAGCTTTAGTTCTGCTTTGATACACTGAGCTCTACACTGTGACCAAGCCTAGTAGGATGAAGCAAAGTCTTTAGCAACTGTGCTGAAGGCTTGTTCTGGCTTCACTCATTATTCTCAGTGTGCACCATCCTTACCATCTGAGAGCTATGATTAGTTACTCATTAGGCCATATACTTCATAAAAGAATATGGAATTATGAAGAAAATGGTTTAGCCTTTACTGGCCATCTCTAACTTCTCACGTTAAAATAATTTCTGACCTCAGCAACAGAGAAGGGAGCCAAAAGGGAAACATTACCTCAGGACCATCTTTTATTGTTCAAACAGAAATAATAACCAATTATAATTCCTACAGCTTGCCTTACACATCCCATTCCCAGGTAACATCTATTAAACCAACAATGTTGTTTTACTTATGGTGGAAAGGGTCAGTAAAACAAGCTTCTTAAATTCTACTTTCAACCAGGCCAAAATAAAGGGCATAGGCTTCTGACTGATGCCAATTTAATTACATGAATCTGGACATGCCCACTTTTAATAGTTAACAAAGTAAATCTTCCATGTCCATTAAGATTGTAGATGATGCTGCAAAGTTATATTGAAGGGTATAACACACAGCACAAATATTTATAGCAGGCTAAACTATTTGTTACAATACTCATTTCTAAATGAATTACTTTGTGGGTAGTAGTAAAGCTGAACACTAAGAAATAAGGGTCAGATTCCTCCTGTGAGATCTCCCTTGTAAAATTATCCCAAATGTAATAATACTACATTGTTGACTTAAGGACACTTTTCAGTGACATGCCATAGCTGACCTGTAATTTTTATTCTACATGATGCCAGCCCTAATAAAATGACACTTGTGAATGTAAATTAAGCTCAAAAGGGGACAGATTGCATGATTCTGGTTTCTTTCAGATGCCTGTAGGCTATCACAGGTTCCATATGTGAAGTAATTATGTTCACTGAAGGAAAGAATAAATGCTGTCAAATTGTGTACTGAGAGAGAAAGCAGCTATTATATTTCAGTAGTCACTAGAGCATTGCCCCCAGACAGTAGCAAGATGTATAAGAAAATAAAAACTGTGCCAGCCATATATTACACATCTGCCTTTATATTTGTAGCTGCCTTTAAATGTATATTATACAAAGCCAATAACTTACCAATGAATGTTTCGGCTGTCTTCTTCAGTATATTTTCTGTAGAGCCATTTTGGAATATGTGGCATGATGGTTATAGAAGGGATAATGAATATAGATGTTTCTTAGTTCTGTTTTCCCTTATGTTGTGCTGCAAAATAACAACCCTGCTGGATCCCTGATGTTTGGCCTTTGCTTTTTTCCTTGAATAATATCTCAAATTCAACCTCAGACCTGCCCACTACTATTTTCCTTATAGCTGATGGGAATGGGTGTGAGACAGTCTGCATTCCAAACTTCATTACCTATTGAGTGCATTTTAAAAAATGAATTTCGTTAGGATAACAGGTAGCAATGAGTTGGTACTCATGCATCATGTAATTCATTAGATGAATTCTCATACTTTATCTTGCTCAGTATCTGAAGTAAAGAAGTAAATGATAACAATCTTTTCATTTTTTTAGGTATAGAGTTAATGGGACTTCTCTAAACCATCCTTCCTTGCCTACGGGAAATAGCATTGAGACCTGAGTGACACAACCCACATGCATTATGTCTGCATAATCACTGGAGGAGGAAAGTTCTATCGTTTTGTGGATCTTGCTCCTTCCTCTGAGAAAGGGAGGTAACTTTTAAGAATGGTGACCTCCCACCTCCCGTTTGTGCCCCCCGAAAATTCTGTTGCCCTTATGCTCGTTCTTAACTGACCAAAGAGGCTCCCCGTCAGGCTCTTAAACATACTCTAAATTACCTCATTCTCCAATCTTCCTCTCCATCCTCTGAAAACTAAACAAAGCAAAATCTAGCATAACTCTTCAGAACAGTTTATTTTAGTTGAGTACAAAAAACAAAACAAAACAAAACAAAAAACAAGGGACTTCCCTAGCGGTCCATTGGTTAAGACTCCGAGTTTCCCCTGTAGGGGGGGGCAGGGTTCGATCCTTGGTTGGGGAACTAAGATCCCGCATGCCGCGAGGTGCGGCAAAAGAAAAGAAAAGGAGGGGCTTCCCTGGTGGCGCAGTGGTTGAGGGTCCACCTGCTGATGCAGGGGACACGTTTAAAAAAAAAAAAAAAAAAAAAAAAGACAACAACAGCAAAAACCTAACACATACTATGGTGTTGATGAGTGGGAGGTAGTTGTCATTATTTGCACTTTACAGAGGAATATTTATTAAACTCAATGAGTGTTTCCAGACTGGGTTATAAAATGAATTATGGAATCATAGGTGGAATAGATTTTAAAGTCCTTTTACATCATTTAATAAACAGGATTTATCAGTTTCTCTGTGAAAAACTCTCGACCTTCAGGGAGGTTCTAGTCAATCCACTGAGTGCTAAAAGCGTTCTTCTTCATAATGAGGTAAAATAAAAAACTGGCATTGATGATATTTCCTTTCGATACCAGTTTTCCCTTTTAGAGCTGCAAAGAAAACTTGCTTTCTTCTCTAGCACCCTTCAAAGTTTGAAGGCACTGGCCACATTACCACTCCCCAGCTGAGAGGTTTTGCCTTGAATACATTCAGGAAATACAAGGGAGAAAATGTTGGATAAGCTTTGTATTTTTTAAGTCATACAACTTTACCCCATTCCCCACCCCCCACTATGGTAATACCAGTATTTTGTGCTTTTATCTGTCTTGGATTGTTATCAATGAATGCTGAATTCTGTGAGAGTGATAAGAAGAATTCTAAACTATTTAAACTTCCAATCAGTTGCATCCTGTTTCCTTTGGGTATCTAGAACTGGACTAAGTCCTCATGTTGGGATGTGTATAAAGAAAAAGTGATGTGGGATGACCAGGAAAATATCTACTCAAACTCACAAAAGATACATTCTGCCCTGTGAACAAGGCAGAGAGTAGAATCTCTCTTGTTAAAGCAAAATATGTTTCCTAATTAATAAAACACCAAACTTCACCTTTCTGAAACTAAAAAAAAAAAATTTTAATTAAAAAGAAATGAATTGACTGGTTCAAAGCACATGACCATGAAGGTCCTATTGTCTACGAGCCTCCAGCATTTTTTCTCAGGTGAGCTTTTTTTTTTTTTTTTTTTTTTTGGTTGTGTCCCCTGCATTGGCAGGCGGACTCTCAACCACTGTGCCACCAGGGAAGCCCCAGGTGAGCTTCTTAATGTGACTTCAAACCACCCCAAGTCAGATGAATCAGAAGAGGGGTGTGAATAGCCCTACTGAAATGAAGTAGAATTTTACATAGTGATGGTTTTTCATTTACTCTTTAGTAGCAAAATTCAACTTTATAATAACAGGAATCACTGACAAAGGCTGTATTGGGGAAGAAAATTCTTTGCAAAACCTCTTCCTGGTAACTCAACTAAAGAGAAGGAAATGGAAGCTGGGAATGGATGTCCCGTAATCTCTGATATGGACTGTTTTTTTTTTTTAACAGCTTTATTGAGATACAATTCACATATCATACAACTCACCCATTTCAAGTGTATGATTCAATGGTGCTTAGTGTATTCACAGAGTTGCACAACTATAAGAAATCAGTTTTAGAACATTTTCAAAGCCCCCAAAGAAACCTTGGACCCATTAACAGTGGGTACTTCCCATCCTTCCCTCACCTTTGTCCCTGGAAACCACTAATCTAATTTCTGTCTCTATAGATTTAGATTTACCTATTCTGGACAATTCTTATAAGTAGAATTATATGTGATTCCATATAATAAAATCATACAATGTGGTCTTTTTTTGCCTGGCTTTTTTCACGTAGTATACTGTTTTCAAGGTTTATCCATGCTGTAGCATGTATCAGTACTTCATTCCTTTTTGTTACCAAATAATATTCCATTTTATGGATATACTACATTTTGTTTATCCATTCATCAGTTGATGGCCATTTGGGTTATTTCCACTTTTTGGCTATTTTAATAATACAGTTATGAAAATACAAGTTTTGTATGAATGTATGTTTTCATTTCTCTTCTTGAGAATTGCCGGGTCACATGGTAACTTTAATATTTTTGAGGAACTGCCAAACTCTTTCCAATATGGCTACAACTTATCACATTTCCACTACCAATGTATGAGAGTTCCAGTTTCTCTACATTCATGCCAACATTTACTTTGTCCTTTTGATTATAGCATCCTAGTGGGTATAAAGTGGTATCTCATTGTGGTTTGATTTATATTTTCCTAATGACTAATGGCATTGAGCATCTTCTCATGTGATTACTGGCCATTCATATATCTTCTTCACAGAAATGTCTATTCAAGTCATTTTCCAACTGGGTTATTTTTATATTTTTATTTTTGAGTTGTAAGAGGTATTTATATATTCTAGATTCTAGTCTCTTTTTAGATATATAGTTTGCAAATATTTTCCCCATTTTGTAGGTTGTCTTTTTACTTTCTTGATAGTTTCCTTTGAAGCACAAAAGTTTTTAATTTTGACGAAGTCTAATTTATCTATTCTTACCTTTGTCGCTTTAGTTTTTGATGTCAAATTCAAGGAACCTTTGCCTAATCTAAGGTCACAAATATTGACTCCTATGCCGTCATCCAAGAGTTTTGTAGTTGTGGCTCTTAATTTAGGTCTGTGATCCATTTTGAGCTAATTTTTGTGTGTGGTATAAGGAAGATGTCCACCTTTATTCTTTTGTATGTGGATATTCATATTCCAGTACTATTTGTTGAAAAGACTATTCTTTCTCCACTGAAAATTCTTGGCCACCTTGTTGTCAACCCATTGACCATAAATGTATGATATGTACTTTTGACCTCAAATTATGAGAGGCTAAAAAGAATGAGAAAAATATTTCCTATGAGTTAGCCAGGACATTAAAAAGCAATAGATCTAATGAAGGGCCAGGACGAAGGTGAAGCAAGTGAGGTACTTGCTTCAGGCACAAAATTTAAGAGGGCAATATTTTAAAAAATCAAAATTGATGGAAAGAAGTATGTGCTGAACAAAATATTAGAATGTTAGATACAGACGGGATCAACATCATTGATTTTCCCTTTTGCCTTAGGCTCCGGTATGGCTTGGCACAGCACTGCTACTAATGTTACCTTTATTAACTATTTTGGTATTTTGTTTATCATGATTTTTTGCACTGTTTTTATTTATTTAAAACATTTATCTATTTATTTATTTATTTGGTTGCACCGGGTCTTAGTTGCAGCACGCATGTGGGATCTAGTTCCCTGACCAGGGATGGAACCCGGTCCCCCTGCATTGGGAGCGCAGAGTCTTACCCACTGGACCACCAGGGGAGTCCCTGCATTGTTTTTTAAACTATTACATTGGAGTACATTTATTGTGATTATTGGAGCCCTCCACCTTTAAATGTTGCTCTGAGGCAAGTGCCTCACTCATCTCACTTACCTGGCCCTGGGCCCAGCCCTGCTGACAACTACAAATAATGACTTCACACCCTAAACTTGCTACACAAGTTTTCTGCAAGCTTGACCAGCTAACCACAAACAAATGTCCATTCATCTAGTTAACCAGACAAATTCCTCTTTCCCTACTTAATTAGAGATTTTTTTATGTTGCACAACACTTGTTATCTATTAGTTAAAGTGATGTTTGATATTATGACACCTGATGCAGTTTGTCTGCCTAAATAAAAGTGTATAGAGAGCAAATCAAAAGCAGAGAACCTAATTTCAAATTCCATCCCTTGATTAACTATCCTCTGTAGGGCTTTAGTAGTTCCATCCTTTCATTATTAATTATCAGTATTGGCTGGTTATCTACTGGACTACTGACAAGGCCACAGAGATGACATAAATGATCATGACAAGAGTGTGATGCTCCTGAGCAGCTGTAATACTTGCCCAGAATACTATGGGATTAGGTAATTACAGGAGGATTCTACTTTGTTAAGCATATATTATGAGATGTGGCTGATGAAATGGGGTATGGTTGGGGGAGAGAAAGGTCTATAAGTATCAAGAAAGGATAGGTGAAATAGGAACAAAAAGAGATTCTGGGGCTACTAGAGTCTATTCTTCCTCCATTTTCATAGTGACATTTAAGTTTTTCCATTAAAGATAACTTGGTTTTATATATAAGCCTAATCCATAATTCTTTCTGTTATTGCTTTGGGGTTGGGCAGCCAATGATTGGAATTAACAAAGCCAACAGTGTTTTTTATTATCTATTAACAAATATATCTGATTACTTTCAAACAAGAATAATGATTGACTTAGAATCAAGAGTTCATAGTAAGTCAGTTCAGACAGAGGTTGAAGAGAGAAATTTGAGGGAAAAGACCTATCAAGGAAAAAGTGGTTGTGAGACTAGGAATAGCAGAGAAGAATGTAACTTCTCAGGATAGTGTTGATATAACAACATGGGACATCTGTGACAGAGCCACCATGGGAAAATGTGGACATCTGAGGCCACTGAAGGTCAAAAATCTAATTTTCTACTCAGGGGTGGGTTTGCTAGTCCAGGGTCAAAATAAAACAATATTGATACAAGATGCAATCTCATTATCCCCCCTAGTCTGGTTTCTTTTTTGTTATCAACTCACATTTAGCAGATCAACCAGTCTCACTCTGAGGTAAAATTTAAAAAAGAAAAAGGTAAAGAAATATTTACTCAAGCAAATAATTACCACTTTATGAAGGAGCTATGAATGGCCACGTCATGAAGGCCTTTGCTGTCTTACATAACTTCTGTTTACTACTACTGCCAGCTTCCACTCGAGCCATTCTCCACTTGAGACAGACACCCTTTCCTGAAAAACTCATTCCTCTTAAGGGTAATAATGGTGATTCTCACTTGTGCCATTGCAGTTCCCAGTTAACATGGCCTGTGCTCACCAGGACTCCCCACCATAATGCTTTCTAATGTGTTCTACTGAACTCTGAACTCTGTTATACAGTTTGATGGTCAAATATGTTTTTAAAAGATAGGAGATTATTTTTTATGACTATAGGCTATCTGAGAAACTTTGGCATTGGGAACCTCAAGGGTGGGCTGCTAGTGATGATGCTGAGAGATAGTGGTAGGGGTGGGTGGGATCTACATAATGTCTGTTACAAAGATTTGCCCATAGAGTGGGGCACGAACCCGTGTCCCCCGCAGCGGCAGGCGGACTCTCAACTACTGCGCCACCAGGGAAGCCCCTTCATGATCATTTTGACTAGAGTAGGGGTAAGGTGGATGAAGTTGCAAGATAACATAGTGTTCCTTCAGCACCAGTTTGGGAAAATGTGGTCTGTCTCCTATTTCTTCAATTTTAAGGGAGGTTTAAGGTTCAGAAGTTTGAGGAAGAACTAAAAATCCCCAAATTCATTCCCATTCCCAGACTCATTTATATGCATAATACAAATTGCTCTTCTATATTTGGTTTGTATGAAAATATTCTATTTCTCAGCTGTACCAGTTTTCTCTTTCTGTGTAACAAATTACCACAAACTTAGTGGTTTAAACAACACACATGTATTATCTCACATTTTTTGTGGGTCACATATCCAGGTTTTTTTTTTTTAATAAAGTCTTTATTGAATTTGTTACAATATTGCTTCTGTTTTATGTTTTTGGTTTTTTGGTCCCGAGGCATGTGGGATCATATCTCCCCGACCAGGGATGATTGAACCCGCACCTCTCGCATTGGAAGGTGAAATCTGAACCACTGGACCACCAGTGAAGTCGCTCCAGGTATTATTTAGTTAAGTTTTTTCCTTCAGGGTCTTACCAGTCTTCAATCCAGATGTTAGCTGGGGCTGTGTTCTCACCTGGGGCCTGTGCTCTTCTTCCAAGTTCTTGTGGTTGCTGGCAGAATTTATTTCCCTAGAGCTGTACAACTCATGGCAATTTGCTTCTTCAAAGCAGGAGAGAGACTATAAAATCAGGGAGACTCAGTCCCTTTTCTAAAACTTTCACATGATTAAGTCAGGATCACACAGAACAATCTCCCTTTTGATTATCCTACAATCAACTCATTTGGGACCTTAACTACATCTGAAAAATCTTTTCACATTTGCTACCCTCTATTGGCCAGAAGCAAGTCCCAGGTTCTTCCTGAGCTTAAGGGGAGGAGATTTTACAAAGATGTATCCCACTGGGGTCACCTCAGGATATGTCTGCCTCATCAACCCAAAGCCAATTTTCTTTTTAGCGCAATTTTTATTTGTTCCTTGGAAAAGAGTTTTTACTGTTCAGTTTACTATGAATAAGCTATTAATTATAGTAACCTTCTAAAACCATACACACCAGTGAAACAAAGCTTTATATCAATTCCTATTAATACTTATTTAAGAAACTATACTACAACTTGAATTGGATTATTCGAAAGCTGCAAATTTAAAACCTGTTCCTATACTTGCATGTCAATCCTGAAAGAATAGTCATGGAGGAGAATATCACAGTAAAATATATAATTATATTAAATGTTGTTATTTTAAATGTTTCTGATGACTTCTGATGAAAATTAAAAACACATTGTGACTTCCAGCCTTCAGGTTCCTTTTGGTTGGTTAGCACCTGTGAATTGGGAACATCAAGGCTGAAATGATGTACCATTAACTCAAATATTTAAACAGAGAAAAATTAGGGCTCAAAAACTTCTAGAGCAAATGATCACTGTACTCCAATATTTCACTTTACTAATAACTCATTTGTCATGGTGATTGTTGTTTTTAGTCTCATAGAGAGGTTTACATAAGGGGAGAGGACCTAAATAAATTCTTAGTAACTGTAACTTCATGGTTTTATCAAAACAGTTACAAAATAAATATTTTTAATTTTCAGTTGAAAAAATAGAATTGCATTTTTTTTCCCCAAAGAGGCCAATTCTATATATCTATAGAGGTGTTTTGCACCCAATTCAGGGTAATGACTAGTCAAAGCTATGTGTGTGTGTGTGCGCGCGCATGCGCGAGTGCGTGCATGGATTAAGGGTAAAGTGGGGAGAAAAAACAAATTGCTTTTTACTATAATGATATCTTGTTTTGTAAGCAAGATGGTTTGTTCAGTTTAAATGGTTGTTATGGTACCTCCACACAGGTAAAGTCTTGAGAAACATAGTCCATGGACTGGAGGCATATGTCTGAATTGTTGGATTTTCTGTTTTTGAAAAAGGTTTAGTTTCATGAGTCTATGAGAACTCTTATCTTTCTGAAAAAAGAAAAGAATTCAGTTCTTTTTAATTATAGAAAAAGCTGCCATTGAAATATATGTGGGGTTAGGCCTTACTGTACAAAACAATAGAGACAAATGGATTATTTTCACTAGATTGTGAGATATTCTAAACAAAATGGTTTGAGCTAAAAAAGAAACACTAGAAGATTAACATGGTAGGACAAATGGGAACAAAAGATATAAGTAGTCAAGCTATTGTGCATCATTTTAGTCAAAATAGTGGACATTCTATTTAAAGATAACATAGTGAGATTTGAACACTAGTAACTATGTCTACCTCACTATATTAACTGACCTTTAAATGTGGTTGTCCCTTTCTTCTGCCCAAAGGACATTTACCTCATAAAATAAGCTATTCATTCACTCTAGAAAACCTAAAACATGGAGAAATATGCTAAACTGACATTTAGAATTATCTCAAAACACCTTTATGATAACTTATGTTATTATTTCCATATGACTTGAATCTGAGATTTTAAAATGTATTTTAAATCCATTTAAAATAATAGCCAGATATCAGGTGGCTATTAGGGTTATCTGATAATGATATCAGGATTTTTCTTAACAGCTAAGTAATTGCTCCTTTTCCATGCTCAAGGCAGGTTGAACTCGATGCCCTCTTCAAGATCTACACTTGTATCATATGAGGTAATGGGGCAGCAGGTTGACATTTTAGGTAACACAGCATTGTTTTTATAATAAGGAGAAATGCTTTTCTACATTGTCTTCATAATTTGGGAAACAGTGGGAGCAGAGCATCAGAGAGTTATCAAGGTTGCAGACAGTGGCTGACCCGTGATCCAGAGCTGTGATCTATCAGCTAGGTTTTCTCTTCAGGACGTCTTTTTACTGCCCAGAAATACATCCTGCCTCCCCAGCTGGCCCCACAGTGCTTCCCAGAATCTTACAAGTCATAGGGAACACATTAAACAAAAATATTTCAGCAAGCTTCAGTACCTTGGATAGCTGCCTTAATATGACATAAATAAAATGACTTTGGACACCTCATGGCTATAATTACATCAAAGAGAGCACAGGCAATTTCACTTTCTAGTCTTATGGAAGTTGAAAAGCATAGGCCTTGTTATAAAGCAGAATTCAATTGGAGGTGTATTCCTGAATCTTTTATCCCTTGGAGGAATACTTTCCTACATGATTTTAGCATACTTGACACTAGTAACTGAATGGATTTTCCCACCCAAACAATTTCAGAAATAGAAAGTAAACAAATAGATATACTTAGGATGAAAAGTATATGAAAAAAGATCAGATATCCAGTCCCTAGAATCTAAAGGGATATTGGTATACCAATCACTACTCTATTTTAGTGCTAAGTATGAAATCTGGGCTAACAAGTACAGCCAAACAGGACTAGTGAGCACTTTCAATGCACTTTGTGTGGCGGGAGGGGGGGGGCTGTTATAAATATATACCTGTGCTACAGGGAGAACTCCTGTTGCTCCTCATGAAAAGAATGCCTAATTTTAAACACCTAATGAGGTTGGTGGGGTGATCCAAGCTTCTAAAGATTTCCATAGACTTAGAGCTAATGAGAGCCAAGTTGTGGGCTGATTTGTATCAGTGGGAAGATCTGCTTTTTGCTTGTCTAAAGGATGGAAGAGAAGTGTATAATGGCTTTTGCCTAGAGGCAATTCTCAGGCTAGCTTTTCTCTTAAGTAAAGGGCATCTCTTTGCCCCCCAGGGCTTCCGACAGAACAACTACATATGAGGGCCTTCTTAAAGGTAAGATTATTTTTAGATACACAACTGCTTGAAAAGAGATAGTTCAGTCAAATCTATTTATTTGAAGACAAACACTCAGATATTTGCTCCATTTTATTCCCATCCCCGCATCTCCACTTCATTTTTTTATTTTTAAACTGAATTTAGCCAAACTAGTTGAATTCAAGGAAAAGGTTTGTTTTTTTTTATAAACATTAAACATATTCAGTTGCTTTTAGCTTTCATCATAACATATTATCTAATTTACGATATATAAATTACTTCTTCCTGCCCTTTGTTATGAGTTATTTTTGTGTTATTTAATATCCAATTGGTACAAATTGGAACCATGGAGTTTCCATGAAAAACAACCGTTGGCTCTCTGTGGGTATTGATATTAAATTTAGTAATATTAACAACATAATAACAACAGGCACCATCAGAATTACTTTGAGCAGAGCATTATCCAACAAGACACTGTGGGATTAAGATATTTTAGTGGCATTAAATACCTGTCATTTCATTTCCATCACTTTGCAGTGGGTAGTTGATTGGGATTAGTGGGTAGATTAGTCTTTTTATGGAATTGTTTCTATGCATTCAAGAAGCACACCCTAAATGACTGGTTGAGTCCTATGTTCCTTTGTCTTTACTAGTAATGTAGTCCATGGTACCTACTATTTAAGGGGAAACATGCAGGGGAGGGAGAGACACCTAGGGTTAGGTTGCACTTCAAAAAGCTCTTGATTCAAAAATATGGGTTGATCACATGTGTTTTTCCGCTCCAACCTGTCTCTCCCTCCTCAATCCCCCAAATCAGAAGGAGATTCTCAGGGCAAAAACAAATTCTGAGAGAAAAAAAGAAGCTGAAAGAATGATAACAGAAAAGAGAACTGGCCCAGAGAGGGGTTGACTTGCCCTGTAGACCCCAAACAGCTCAAGACTAAGAAATACCAGGTATGAAGGGAAGTCGACCAGAAAGCAGAGGTGTTAATTAAACTTGTCTACAAACATTTGAAGCCCATCACCAGTACCACATACAGGCATTGCATGAAATGCCTGGTAGTTAGATGTTTTTCCCAGGCAGAGGTTGGAGGTTTCTTCTCAAAAGAAATAAAATGAGCTGTTTGAAGAGAAGTAGTATGACATTAGAACACCAGAGAAAGCCCTGGAATTTGGGGTTCCCAGTGTTAACAATTGGCCCAGATAGTCATCAGATCCTGCCCATATATGTAGTGCTCATAAGCAGTGTTTTTAAGCATCATTGTTCAGAATAAAGTAAAGATCATCATTTTAGGAAAGTCAGTCATATGGAAGTGAAAGAACAAAATAAACACCCAGAAGAAAATACCCTTGAAAAAAGATAATAAAACCTCCACAAAATAACCCTTCTAATTAGAACTCAAAGCATATGAAAAGAAATGGCAAGGCAAAATAAAACAAAACAAATGAACAAAAAGGTATGATGTATTAGGCAAAGAAACAGAGAATGAGAGATCTCTTAGAAAATAAAAATATGACACTGAAATACAAAATTCAACAGAAGTGTTAGGATTTAAACACGCATTACTTCTCCAGAACACAGAATGAGAAAAAGAAGCATAAAATACATGAGAAAAGTTAAGAGACATAGAAGATCAACCTAGTATGGCTAATGATCTGATTAATAGAAGTTACAGAAAGACAGAATAGAGTTAACTGGTAGAGAGAAAATTATCAAAATGATGTGCTTGGGTTTAGGTCTTTCTACATTAATTGTGCTGAGTACTCAGTGTCTCCTTTTAGTCTGAAGACATGAATGCTTCTTCTCAAGTAAATTCTCTTGTATTATTCCTTTGATAATTTTCTCTCTATCAATTAACTCTATGCTCTCTTTCTGTAACCTCTATTTATCAGATATTTTCATACATGCAAGGACACAGAAAACTTGATGCCTCACATTCTTGGGAAATTACTTGAGGAAGGAAACACAAAAACTGTGGAAATTACAAAAACAAAACAAAATGAAACAAAATAAACTCTGCTTACTCAAATATTACTTTATTACACATCTTACCTGACCACCCTTTTTAATAGAAATTCTTGTTATTCTTTTATCCCCAGTTGTTCTCTTTTCCTTGGCAACACTTATCACCACTTAACATGTTGATATACTTATTCTGTATTTATTTATTGTCTTCTCCATCCTCCACCCCCAATACAATATAAGCACTATGAAACCAAGGACTTTGTTAACAGTTGAGCCTCCATACAGCAGATGTTTGCTAAATATTTATTGTATGAGCAAGTGAATGCCTAAGTAAAGGCATCTGGGAATTGTTAGAAAAGGAGAATCCATTCAAATTTGACTCCAGGAAAATTCACTCTGTGTGCCATATGATTTGTGTCATTAAATTTGTGGAGGAGGAAATATAATTGCTGCAAACTCCTTGACTATGAAATGAACAATATTTACATAGCCATAATGTTATAAATGATGATGAATAGTTTTCATTAGGATTCATTCACACACAAATAACAAAGGCTTTCTTGTGGGTAAAAATGGAATCTAAATGAAATCCATCTAGACAATGAAAAAGTAAAGATAGATTGGAAGAGATGTTTAGAAAGGAATTGAGAAGGAGAGGTGGAGGAAAAGTGTGGGAAGGTTAACGTCATTATTTTTAAAGGTCAGAATGAGGAGCTACTGCTATGGGATAAGTAAGGAGGTTAAAAATGTGGTTTGAAATTACAAGGATGACCAGTGGAGAAACTGAGAATAAAATTTTAAGTATTTTGCATGATTGAGGAGAAAGTGAAAAGTGGTATAAACGCATTAAATTCTCATGCATCATAGCTTAAGGTAAGAGATAATATTTAAAGTAGGTAAGTAAAAAATGTCAGTATGAATGATCTATTTAGAGGGGTGGGAGAGAGGGAGATGTGTAAACACCAGGAGAACAAAACCAGAAATGGTTATATACCAAGCCTCTGGAAAGCAGAAGTGAGTATGGGGAGGGGTAAGGCAAGGCAGATGTGTTTTTCCATTGTTACTTGCCTTCTTTGTGTTTTAAACAATATGCTTGTATTAATTTAATAAACAGAAAAACAAAGCATTATTTTAAAGAAGTTCTTTATAAGGAGAAAAAGATGTGATAGAAAACATACAAGTCGGCCACCCAGGATCATAGTATTTAAGTGGACCTGTTTCTAGCTTTGGAGGTGACCAGAGATGAGTTATTCAACAATATGAACAGTTTCCTCAATTGGGAAAGACTCAGAACTTTTTCCAACTCTATGATTTTCTGTGATTCTGATTCTATGAATTTTTTCTTCCTTGACTTTTGTTTTCTTCCTTGACTTGGGAATCTACATAGCACATGAGCAAGATTTGGAAACACACACACACACACACACACACACACACCAAACTGAAAATGCAGCCCTTTGTTAATTGCAAAGAAAGACATGCTCATTCTTTGACACTCCCTTTATAACTGCAACAAATATCTGAGGACAACATTTTTGGCAAAGATTTTTTTTAATAAAATCAACTAAAGTCTTCCATTAATTTTTACCTTTCAGAAATGGTATTCTTCATTATTTGGAGGTGAAAATATGAACCCAATAGCTGGGGTTAATTTAAGGTTAAAATTTTGATAAGTGTATTTACTTCTTTTATAAAGGACAAAATTTCTCTGTTTATGTACTGCCATACACATAGTATTCTGCATTATGGCCCTCAAAGAAAGAGACAAGCCTGTTTTATTAGAGATCATAACCCAGAAAAATAATGCTTACCTATGCACACCTGACAATTAAGAGTTGAATTTAAATTTGCATTATATAAGAGGATCAAAATTTAGTGTATATCTAAATATTTCTAATTGTTTGCTGGCTTCCATATTTAAATGCTTGCTTTTTTGTCAGTCCATAAACTAAGTTGGAGATAAACATTCTTCCTTGTGAACTATTTTTTAGAAAGAAGGTTTTCAAATGGCTCTGTAGTTGAGACCCTTTTTTCACCCAACAGCAGATGTCACACCACAGTCTAGAGTTCTTCTCTGTGTGTGAGAAATTTAAAATTACACACAAATGCGTTCTTACCATTAATACTCCTTCATGTCAGCTCTGAAATGAATGTGTGTATTGAAATATTAGGTCTCCAGAACCAGTTTTGTCTAAACAATGTGCTGGAATAGTGTCATTTGAAAAGAAAGAAACTATTTGAAATAATCAAACTAAATATGTAATTTAAGTGGTACCAAACAATACCGAGGTCTAGGTGGTGATCCTCTGCCAACAGATTCCCTTTCTATCTGACTCTGCAATCCATAAGCTAATTACAGAACAACTATCCAGTTAATTTCAAAGGATATTTGCTGCTATGCCTACCATCTGACTGGCTTGAATGGACTCCATAATCCCGAGACCAGGAGCCACCTTCAGAGATATATCACAAGTGAAAATACTGATGAAGCACAAGGTTTTGGTAAGTATTTTTGAGAGCTAAATAGTGATCATTTGTAACCTCTCAGAAGAAAAACGGATGAATCTCTCCTACAGGTTTTCAGAACTCCTAGTGTCTTCATTATCACTTTACTAGGCAATGATCATATTTGAAACACTTGATTAGCAAATGAGCCATTTTGAATTTATAAGGTTATTTCAGATCGTTCTACATTCCCAATGGCTGTATTTGGAATATTTATTATTTGACTGCTAGTTTAACAGCACTTTGTATGTAGTATAATACATTATATGGGTAGCAGTACATTTAAATGCTTTGTAAATGAAAAAACACTATTATTATATTATTACAGTATTAGGAATTGTGTTCATATGGACAAATAAAATACTCATAAATACAACCCAGTGATGGCAGTCATTTAAAAAACTAATGATAAGCCTGGTGGCAGATTTTCCATTCCCCAAATTAAAAGACATGGTGGTTTTAAAATGCCTTGAGTACATTTGTGCTGAGTTATTGATTGAAAGGCCATGTAGGTTTTTCACATAGAGACATGCTAAGGTGGACCTTTCATTAATTTTTGCTGCTACTTTCGGAAGAACTTGTCACTCTTTGAGTTTTGTCTCTTATACTGCTTACAATGGACATTGGTTGTGGCAGGAAGAGTTATGTGAGAAACCTACAAACTTCATATCTAAAGGATTAGTCCTTTTAAATTGTTGAAAGTGAGCAGATATTGCCTGGCAATATTTCTGAGTGCCCAAATAGAGCACTGGCATTATGACTTCGTCTTATTTTCAATTTCATTTGCTTATCTCTCTTCAGCAAAATAGCATTGTGACTGGCCTAAGATCAAATAGATAGAACAGAAGGGGACTAGAAACACAGTCTCCCCGCTTAGTCTTAGCTGGTTCTGGTGCATGGCTCCATCTTTGTCAGTAAAATCAGCTTTCGTCCCTCTTCTTAAAAACCATCTACATTGTGTGTGTGCGCACTTAATATTGTCAATTTGACCATCTATTTTTCTCTACTTTTCTCTATTTGTCTCCATTTTCCTCTATTCCCACTCTTCCCAATAACTTTCTGTACTTTCCATTTTTGTAAATATTGCTATTTCCTTTACTTCTTTTCACCAACTTTAGAAAGCTAGGCCTTGCATGATGGCAAGCTGATTTTTTTCTGTGATAGGCAAAGCAAAAGTAAAAGCAATTGTTTTCTTATTATCACCAGTGTAATATATGTAACAGATATGTTATAGGTTATAACAAACTTTCACATATATTTTCTATTTAATCCTTTAAGAGTAGATAATTTTAGAATGTAAGGCCCATGAGGGAGGGTCTGGGCTGATTTTGTTTTCACTGCTGTGTGCTGGTCCCTAAAATTGTGCCTGGCACATAGATGTTGTTCAATAAACATTGCTGAATGAATAAATTAGTATCACCTTCATTTTAGAAATGAATATTTGCTCAAGAACACATAAAAGTGGCAGAGCCTGTACTCAAGTTAAGCAGTCCTGACTCCAAATCCAGTGTACCTTGTAAATCAAGACAGTTAGATTTGCAAAATATGAAGAGGTGATGTAAAAGAAAAGCAGGGGTAGGAAACTTCTAGGAGTGAGTATTGGAGAAAAGACTTGAGGACATTGCATCTTTTTGTCATAATTTTGGAGAAGCCAGTGTAGAAGGTGGATAGTGATAGAAACAGGGCAACTGACTGTGGGTTGGGGACATGAGATATTATAGTCAGGAATCAGGAGTCAGGGTTGAGCTTGCAGGAATGTGCCATCAAGATGGACTCAGTAAATTGGAAGAAAGGGTCCTGATTCATCCTTTCTCTTACCCATTCCTGTATGATTCCTCCAAAAGAAAGAGAGAAGGCATCCAGGCCTAATTTCATCCAAAAATGAAGCCTAAACAAATAAAACAAGCAACAAACAAAAACCCTACATGGCGACAAAATATTTATTTATGAGGCTGCTACGTCAATAACATTAATTGTACAGTAATTGCCAAGAACAGAAATTAATGTGATTTTGTGGAAATCCACAATCAATCTCAGGCCTAATTTCTGTGAATGAATGTACTCTGAACAAAATTTCAGTTAGAGAGCATATTTTATTCTTAGAGCAGTTGGCAAAACGACAATGGGGAGGAGAATTGTAAGATGTAATAGTGGACTTCAGTCCTAAACTAGAGAGGCAATGAAGTCATTCCATTCAATACTGCCTAATCATAAGGCAGTTCCTTTCTGGCCATGCAGCGAAACTGGTTCTGTGAATTAGCAGACCTTACCTCTAGCTGTGAGAACATTCTCAAAGTAGCAGATTGAAAAGTTCAGTGATCTCAGTATCATAATAATATTTCCCCAGCCATACATGGAGGTACAGTAAAATTGAATTACTTTCTGTTTAGGTAGCAGGCATAAATGAGAGAGACAAAGGACCTTCTCCTGATCTGCTTCAGTATGTGGAAATGAAATGCATTTTGCACAGCATCTGATGTGAATGTTACATTCTCTCTTTTGTGGTTAATTTTGAGCAACACTGTGGTTTTGCTTAAGGTTTTAAAAATCCATCTCACTTTCATTTTGTGAATGCTTCTTATCTAGAGTGTCGTTCTGATACTATGGAGCTGGGATGGAGCTAGACCTCTTGTTTGTATTTCAGAGACTAAACAAGAGTTGCTGAAAATAAGGCACCATATTCTAAACATTCAATTTTAGCACGGAAAACACTGTTTACACAGTCCGCAGTAATGGCAGCTGTTTCAGCTATTTAAATAGTGTAATTACACATTTCATTCCAGAGTATAACATTAACAGTTAGTTTACTAGTAAATCTCGAATTGAATGTATCTGTTCCTATATAAACATGTACAGGTAACCTATCAATAGTTACTGCCAATTATATCTGAACTACAGTTTGGTGTTTATTGGAGCTGCAGTGCTTCAAAAGAACACTTTCCTTGGGAATGTTGAAACTTCCTCCCCACCTCCCCCCCAATGATGAAAAAAAATACAGCTGTCAGCATAATGTCTTGACATTCATGATGCCAGCCTGTCTTTACTGGTGTCAGATGTGAAAATAAATAGATATTAAACTGTCAGTCAATGAAATTGCAAAGTCAAGAACAGCTCTAGCTGTGATCCTGTGTGTTCTACTTGATGGACACAGGTGTTTAAGTGTTATGAATTCAGCAGGGCTGGGGAACAAGAGAAACATTTTCCAGCAGTTTTCCACTTGCTAAAATATCTAAGATGAACTTTCCTACATCTCAGGACTTCCGTAGAACCTCAGAGGTTGAGAAAGTGCCAAGAATTCTGCCACTGTTTTCAGTGCTAAAATGTGAAAAGTCAGTTCCAATTCCTGGAGGTACATTCTTGCATCCTATATGCATGCAGTCTCCAACACCAAATCAAGGGCAGCTTCACTGGCCTTGCATATACATTTGTGGCAGACCCAGATACCCACCTGGTTAATTTATTATTCATAAGACACTTAAAACCAATCATCTGTCACTAATAAACACTAACACTATTAAAAATTAACGGTCATCTTAAAGCATGCTGAGACCAACTCTTCCATCTGCTTGATGGGTACTGGAGCAAAACGCACCATATTTACTCCTAACACATATAACTATTTATCCTTTGCTCTTGTTATTATCATTATCGTTGTTGTTATTAGCAATATGATGTTAGCCTATGTGAGAGAGTAGTACATCCTCTTGATGATACAAATTTCTCATTTATCAATGTCATTAAATTTGTATCTCAGCAAGTATCATAAATTCTTCTACCAGAAAATGTTGCTTTATAATGCCATCATAAACAAAGCCCTGTATTTGAATACTAACTAGTGGTATGTAGAAAGAACTGGGTTCTTTTTGCTCAAGGACTCTAATCCTGCATCCTTGGCCCATGGGCAGAGTAGTGTTCTCAAAAATCAAGAATTATAGCAGATGATTTTTGTGCCAACAGCTAATTTAAATGTGATCAAACTGAAATGTTGCTCAAAGCTGATAAGACATTATTTATATACCTGTGATCATTTATTAAATTATATGTAGAAAATCCCATGTTTAGTGTTTCTCCAATAATTCTCTTGCATTTACAATTCTTTTTTGTGTCTGCTTCTCTAAGGACTTAAACCAACACAGTAGAAAAGGCAGTTCAGAAAGGTTATTCCAGTGGTGAATTGGACAATGGAATTTGACAGAAGTAAGTCTTACCAGATCAGATAAAATGCCTCATTCTGATCTATGTCTTCAAATTGGTATTCATGTTCAGGCATTTCCAAACTTGGGAAAGGATGGTGTTTGTGGTGACTCATGGTTGAAAGCAAGATGGGTGAGAATGATGAGCACAAGTGCCAAAAGAAGCTGGAGATGCAAAAATCTTAAAGCTTTAGAACTCAAAAACTTTATTTTTCTGATTATGGAATAAAAGTCCTGCCACATGCCTCCTTTCCCATCAAGATTCTGCACTATTTTCTTGTCATTCATTTAATTGACAAGGAGAGGCAATATTTGTCTGTTTTCACTTCCTCATCTCCTTCTCCATAGTAGATTGCAAAATTGGCCACAGCTCTTTATCTAGCTCTGTATCCTTTTGCAGTAGGTCAGCCATTCCTCCCATCAAGAGACAAAGTCCATTTTCTTTATTCTGCAATCTGGCTGCCCTTGAGATTGGTTTTGGCCAACATGGTGAGGCATAGTGTGCCATCCATGCCTGGATCTCGAATCCTTTCATGCTTCTGCTCACTCTCTTGGGTCCCTTCAGAGCTGCTATGTGAGCAAATCTGGGCTAGCCTGCTGGACAATGAGAAACACACAGCTCAGTCACCATCACCACACCAGCTGACAACCAACAGAAGCTGACTGGCAGCTGACTAAACAAGCATGAGTCCAACTGAGTCCTGAAAGAATCACCCCTCTGAGCCTCATCTAAATGACTGCCCCACAGAATTGTGAATTAACAAAAATGCATGTTGTTTTAAAGCACAACAAAACTGATATTCCCTTTTTAACTCATTATAATGAATTTTTGGTCTTCATTTATGAACTTATCTTGTTATGGTCACTAACTAGTGAGCACTGTTGCCAGGTTTTTTTGTTTTGTTTTGTTTTTAAGTCTTTATTGAATTTATTAGGCTATTGCTTCTGTTTTATGTTTTGGTTTTTTGGCCACGAGGCATGTGGGATCTTAGCTCCCCGACCCCAGGGATAAAAACCGCACCCCCTGCGTTGGAAGACAAAGTCTCAACCGCTTGACTTCCAGGGAAGTCCCTGTTGCCAGGTTTAATGACCTAATTGTAATTCTTGCCCTACGTTCCTCCTCTGTGGCACTGTTGCCTTCACTTTTCTTGTATGCCAGCAAGACAGTCTTCTTTCTACTTCTCTATTGACAGTTCCAGTGATTTCTTCTGGTTGCCTCTTAAATGTTGGTGTTCTTTAAGGATCTGACCTTAATCATTTTCTCTATCTCTAAATGCTGTCCTTGGGTGATTTCATTCATTTGAATGTCCTCAACTTGTACACATATACTGATGATATCTATATGTACATTAATTAGCCCTGACAGATATTTGAGCTAGCTCAACTGGGATATCTAGGAAACGCCTGAAATAAAATAAGTTTGAATTTTAACTCATAATTCACCTTCCCTCCAAATGTTTTTTGACTCTAATAGTCATAAATTACCATTTTAGGAACCTCTGATTCATCCTTATTGTTTCCCTAAGTCTTTCTTTCCACATCTGAACTTCCATCCTTTCCTAGTTTAAGACCACAAAACGTCAGCTCAGACCAATGCGAAAAACCACCAGTCTCTTTGTTACCAGTCTTTCCCAGTACTACCAAACTTTAATTACCACAAAGAGAAATAATACCCTGGTATTTCCCTTTTTACAGCCTCTGCTCTAGTAAAGTCCAAACACTTTAATATGTATTTTAGAATCAGAAAAACCTGCTTTAAAGTTTTAGCCTCCCAACTTAATAAATCTCTGACCTTGGAAAATTGTGTAAAAATTCTTTGCATTTCTATATGTTTCTCTATATGTAGCTTCTCAATTTCTCTATGTTATAATGCACTTTGAAGTTGCTCTGACCATTGACATACTTTTTTCTTTCTTTCTTTCTTTCTTTTGGCTTAAAACAACACAAATTTATTTCCTTACAGTTCTGGAGGTAAAAGACATACTTTATATAAGGCTCTTATCAGAAGGAATGGCACATAGTGAATATTTAATGTTCACCTCTAAGTTACTTCTCTGACATTGTTTCTTGCTACTTCTATCATCTGTATTTTTTTCTTCACTCCTGGCCTTGAAATATTGAATGCATTGGCCACACTCAGTTTAGGACCATTTCCTAAATGGTCTACCACATTTTATTGATTCTAAGATACTGTTAACATCTCTAACATGAGGATGTGTCTTACAATTAATGGCATATTATAGTTTAATTGGTACATTTGCTTTGTTTTGTTTTGGTGGTACATATATGATGTATTTGATTAAATGAAATATGACATTTGCTGATTCCTTATTTTTTCATAATGCTATTTATTTTCCCTAGAACAATTTTCTTTCCATAACTTCTAGATAAACTCTTAGGCTTTTCCGAGTTGCCTAAACATTTTCTCCTTTTAAGTTTCCCATGATTCCACAGCTCACTTTTTATAATTCTCCATGTGCTTGGAGTAAATCAACTGTACAATTAGAGAGTATACAGTCCACATAAAACCACACTCTCTTCTGACAATAACTACAGGTTCTAGGGATTCCCCAAACCACCCTCAGTTTAATAATTCTCCAGGATTATTCACAGAACTCAGTGAAAGCTGTTACCACAATTGTGGTAATGGTTTACTACAGAGAAAGGATACAGCTTAGAATCAGCCAAAGGAAGAAGAGCATAGGGCAGAGTGCAGGAAAGTATTAAACGTGGAGCTTCCTTTGTCCTCTCCCCATGGAGTCAGGGTATGTTACTTTCTTGGCATCAATGTGAGATAGTATGCATGGAGTATTGCCAACCCAGGAAGCTCTCCTGAGACTAGGGTCCAGAGTTGTTACTGGGGCTCCATCACTTAGGCATGATTGATTGACCTATTGCCAAAATGGTGGATCTTGGTCTCCAGGTGACTGATACCTTGTAACCCAAGTCCCACCCTAAATGATGTTGCTGGTCTATGCAGCATGAGCAAGGCAAACAAAAACACCCCTATCAGACACTACATTCCAAGGACTGAGAGATTACCTCCCAGAAGTACAAAAGCCAGACCTCTTTTAAAAAAATGTTAAATTTTTTTACTACACACTATTATATACTAGATAGAAATTATTATAGCTTTTTATGTATCTTTTCTCTGTAAGCTCTATGCTCCCAGAGGATTAAGAGCACATGTTTTAAGTCAAATAAACCTGTATTCAAATCTTGGATCCATTGCTTACCTACAGTATGACCTTGGACAAGTTACAACTGTAGTATTCTTATCCAAAATTTAGGTGAAATTATACTAATATTATGGGATTATTCTGTGATTGAATTAGATAACATATATGGAACATTTATCACACTATCTGTCTGGCCAGGGTAATAACTTAATAGATAGTTGCAAATATATGATTACCATCTTTTCTTTAATATCCACATGGATTATAATCAACATCCTAATCCTTTTATTAGGGAGAAAATGAGCAAAAATAACAGAAGGAAAAAAAATTAAGTAACTCAGAGACTGAATCGTTTCACTAAATATATTATGATCATACCCAATTTATAGTCAATCCACGAGCTACTAACTTTATATTTTAGATTATTATTTCTAAAATAAGAGAGCTATGGTTATTAACATATTGAAAACATTGTGAGAGGAAAACTATAGTTAATAGGTATTTCTTCATTGAAGAAAATTTGTCTTTTAATTAAATTAAATACGAACATTTATAAAAGCAAACTGAAATCTCAAGATTAGTGATTGAATCTGAAAAATGAAATGTCAGATTTAGGAGCTCTTGCAAATGATCTTTTCCAACTTCCTTCAAGGTAAAAACTTTTAGAGCGCCTATGTCAAGGACACATCCAACTCTGCTTGGATACTTCCAGTCCAGACAAGAAAAAAGAAGCTTTGTTTCAAGGTGGATTTGGTTTAAAATATTATCTTAAAAAATCTATACTGGACTTCCAATGCCAGCAAAATTGTAAACAAGATAATGTAAAATCTTTCTTACTACCAAACTCCGAAAATGCATGATAAAATATAACCATCATCCTTGTGAAAGCTAAATTCTTAAGAAATCTGGGGAAATATCTAGGGACAAAAGTGAATTAAAAAAGAAAAAAAAGAGTTCTAAACAAATGACCTGATGCTGAAGCTAAGATAAGAGTGTCGTTCCATCAGGTAGTCTACACATTCTTGGGCTAACACCTTGGTGGAAATAGGAGACCAGATTATGGACCCACTTAAGGTGGAGAATGGGACCTCACATGAAAAGCAAAAAAAAAAAAAGGTTTAGGGTCTTGTAAGCGTATTTAATAATAATTTAAAAATTAGAGAAATAAGGAGGTGGGGAGGGAAATCTAATAGAACAGTATATGTATAAGGAAACTTCAGACTTAAGACCTGGGTAGGAAAAAAGTCTGCTCTGAGATTTTTACCTATAGACCTATGCTCTTTAAGGTTTAGAAATAAATTTAGACTATGCTTGGGAGTTTAGGAATCCTCAAACTAGGGGAAAAATAGTAATACAAAATTATTTTCATACTGATGACACTTTCATTATATCTATAATATACACATTCAAATCCACTCTTGAGGCATATATATTCCAACCAGGCCACAGAGAATTTCCACAGATAAAGTCCAGCTGAATATAACCTCACAATTCAATGTTATAAACAAATAGAGAGTTAATGGATGTATCAAACATTCGTGTTAAATCCCTGTGAACCTCAGACATAGAACTAAGAGATTAAAAGTATATTTAAAATTTATTAAAATGTATAAGAAGGACTTATAAACCTAGAACTACAATTAGATGCAATAAAAAGCAAAAAGCAGATAGGAAAAAGATTCAAATAGAATATCAAGAAAGGAAAAATATATTCAGTGAAATTAAAAATTGAGTGGGAGAGTTAAAGAGCATTTTGCATACTGCTAAAAAGACCAGAGAAATGGAAAGATAGATCTGATGAAAGTCCCCTTTGTCATATAAAGTAACATTCACAGTTTCTGGGGAATAAGATGTGGATCCCTTTGGGGGCCATCACTCAGCCTGCCACATGAGGTAATAGCTAAGAATTTTCCAGATTTAACAAAACATAATGATAAACTTCATATAATGATCTTTTTCCATAGAACCAACTATATTTTTGTTTTTAATTTAATATAATGATAATATAATACATTTTATTAACAGAGTAGAATTAAATAGAATAAGTAATTAGTGAATAAATAAATCCACTTGTAGTTACAGACTGATTATAGTAAAACTACAATACCCTAAATAAAAAGAAATAATAATATTCAAAAGATGTTAGAATGATAACTTTAAAATTCAGAGAGAAAGCTAGCTGGCACTATAAACTTTACATGGTTAAGTTCTCATCAAAGACTCAGTGTAACATAAAGCCCTGTTTGACAAAGATTGTTAGGCATCATCTCATTCATAGGTCCTCACAGAAAGAGATTGTAAAAGAAGTACTTTACAAAGAAGAAACTGAAAAGGAAGGAGTGAGATGTAAGAAATGGAAGAAATTTTAGAAATATAAAGGCGTGAGATTTAAGAAACAGTAGTAGGCAGATAAACTAGTAAAGCACAGGCACATCCAAATAATGATGGCATGAGGTAATTACAGTGACTGCTCATTGTGGAAATAAAATATCAAGCAATATGTGTAGAACTGAAGGAGTTCTGAGTTAATGCATTAAGACTTTTGTATTGCTTGAGAGTAGATAAGGATTATGATTAAATTTAAAAAGATAGCTGTTAAGTTATATTAAAATTTGAAGGCTAACTACTAAAAGCATAGAAATAAAATATCACTTCTAACTCAGTAGAGGAGGAAGGTAAAAGCATAAATCTACAGCAGCTAGAATCTAGAAAAGAAGAAAATGATCCTGTCCCCGCAAAATGCATGATAAATAGGAAGTAAACCATAAGATGATAGAGACATGTCAACAGACAACTAATATAAACAAAATAAATAGTTAAAAGTGAGAGATTTTTCAGATTGATCAAAAAAAAATTCTTATTTGCATAAAGTACACCTAAAATCAAAGTAAAGAGATGGGGGGGAAAGGCAAAAAGTAAATTCTAATGAAAATAAAAGCTGTGGCAGCCCTATTTATATTAAATAGAGTTGAAAATATACTTAAGGATAAGAAGGGCCACAACACAATGAAAAAGGAACAATTCACCAAGGAAATGTAAAAGTTTTGGACTTTTCAGTACCTGATAAGACAGTCTCAAAATATGTTAGGAAATAAATTGATAGAATTACAAGGAATAATTGATTAATCCAAAATCATACTGGTTAAGTTGAAACAAATGCTCAATTATTGGTCAATTACACAGAAAAGGATGGCGGGGGAAGATGGCGGAAGAGTAAGACGCGCCTTCCTCCCCACAGATACATCAGAAATACATCTACACATGGAACAACTCCTACAGAACACCTACTGAACGCTGGCAGAAGACCTCAGACCTCCCAAAAGGCAAGAAACTCCCCACGTACCTGGGTAGGGTAAAAGAAAAAAGAATAAACAGAGACAAAAAATATGGACGGGACCTGCACCAGTGGGAGGGAGCTGTGAAGGAGGAAAGGTTTCCACACACTAGGAAGCCACTTTGTGGGCGGAGACTGCGGGTGGCGGTGGGGGGAAGCTTCGGAGCCGTGGAGGAGAGCACAGCAACAGGGGTGCGGAGGGCAAAGCGGGGAGATTTCTGCACAGAGGATGAGTGCTGACCGGCACTCACCAGCCCGAGAGGCTTGTCTGCTCACCCGCCCGGCGGGCGGGGCTGGGAGCTGAGGCTCGGGCTTCAGTTGGAGCACAGGGAGAGGACTGGTGGCGTGAACACAGCCTGAAGGGGTTACTGCGCCACGACTAGCCGGGAGGGAGTCCCGGAAAAAGTCTGGACCTGCTGAAGAGGCAAGAGAATTTTTCTTCTCTCTTTGTTTCCAGGTGCGAGAGGAGAGGGGATTAAGAGTGCTGCTTAAAGGAGCTCCAGAGATGGGTGCGAGCCTCAGCTAACAGCGCGGACCCCAGAGACAGGCATGAGCTGCTAAGGCTGCTGCTGCTGCCACCAAGAAGCCTGTGTGCGAGCATAGGTCACTATCCACACTCCCCTCCTGGGAGCCTGTGCAGCCCACCACTGCCAGGGTCCCGGGATCCAGGGACAACTTCCCCAGGAGAACGCAGGGTGCGTCTCAGGCTGGTGCAATGTCACACTGGCCTCTGCCGCTGCAGGCCTGCGCCGCATCATGCCCCTCCCTCCCCCTAGCCTGAGTGAGCCATTTTTTTTTTTTTTTTTTACTTAAAAAATTTTTTTTCTTAATAATTACTTTTTTAAATAACTTTAGCTTATTTTATCTTACCTTAGTTTATTTTATCCTCTTTCTTTCTACTTTTTCTCCCTTTTACTCTGAGCCGTGTGGAAGAACGGCTCTGGGTGCTGCAGCCAGGAGTCAGTGCTGTGCCTCTGAGGTGGGAGAGCCAACTTCAGGACACTGGTCCATAAGGGACCTCCCAGCTCCACATAATATCAAATGGTGAAAATCTCCAAGAGATCTCCATCTCAACACAAGCACCCAGCTTCACTCAACGACCAGCAAGCAACAGTGCTGGGCACCCTATACAAAACAACTAGCAAGACAGGAACACAACCCCACCCATTAGCAGAGAGGCTGCCTAAAATCATAATAAGTCCACAGACACCCCAAAACACAACACCAGACGTGGACCTGCCCACCAGAAAGACAAGATCCAGCCTCATCCACCAGAACACAGGCAATAGTCCCCCCCACCAGGAAGCCTAAACAACCCACTGAACCAACATTAGCCACTGGAGACAGACACCAAAAACAACGGGAACTATGAACATGCAGCCTGCAAAAAGGAGACCCCAAACACAGTAAGATAAGCAAAATGAGAAGACAGAAAAAACACACAGCAGATGAAGGAACAAGATAAAAACCCACCACACCTGACTTGGAAAAGATCTGTAAAAAATACAAACACATGGAGGCTAAACAATACACTACTTAATAACGAAGTGATCACTGAAGAAATGAGAGAGAAAATCAAAGAATACCTAGAAACAAATGACAATGGAGACACGACGACCCAAAACCTAAGGGATGCAGCAAAAGCAGTTCTAAGATGGTAGATTATAGCAATACAATCCTACCTTAAGAAAAAGGAAACATCTCGAATAAACAACGTAACCTTGCTCAAAATTGATAAACCATTAGCCAGACTCATCAAGAACAAAAGGGATAAGACTCAAATCAATAGAATTAGAAATGAAAACGGAGAACTAACAACTGACAGTGCAGAAATACAAATGACCATGAGAGATTACTACAAGCAACTCTATGCCAAAAAAATGGACAACCTGGAAGAAATGGACAAATTCTTAGAAATACACAACCTGCCAAGACTGAATCAGGAAGAAATAGAAAATATGAACAGACAAATCACAAGCACTGAAATTGAAACTGTGATTAAAGATCTTCCAACACACAAAACGCCAGGGCCAGATGGCTTCACAGGCGAATTCTATCAAACATTTAGAGAAGAGCTAACACCTATCCTTCTCAAACTCTTCCAAAATATAGCAGAGGGAGGAACACTCCCAAACTCATTCTACAAGGACACCATCACCCTGATATCAAAACCAGACAAGAATGCCACAAAGAAAGAAAACTACAGGCCAATATCACTGATGAACATAGATGCAAAAATCCTCAATTGTCATGAAGAACCTAGGGGTAAGACAGGAATAAAGACACAGACCTACTAGAGAATGGACTTAAGGATATGGGAAGAGGGAGGGGTAAGCTGTGACAAAGTGAGAGCGTGACATGGACATATATACACTACCAAACGTAAAATAGATAGCTAGTGTGAAGCAGCCGTATAGCACAGGGAGATCAACTCGGTGCTTTGTGACCACCTAGTGGGGTGTGATAGGGAGGGTGGGAGGGAGGGAGACGCAAGAGGGAAGAGCTGTGGGATCATGTGTATATGTATAACTGATTCACTTTGTTATAAATCAGAAACTAACACGCCATTGTAAAGCAATTATACTCTAATAAAGATGTAAAAAAAAAAAAAAATACACAGAAAATATAACACTAAGTACGTAGAATATCTTACCAGTCTGGTTATCAAGCTTATTCTAATAGATTTATATATAACCCAAGGTATTACTGTCAAACACAACTAGAACCTTTATGAAAATTGAAGTAAGTTCAAGGCAAGTCTCACTGATCGCAAATAATCCGTGAGATATAGATCATGTTCTTTAAAATGCAATTGAATCATTGCATCGTCATTAAAATCAATAACAAAAAGATGGTCAAAGTCATTGCATCATCATTTAAATCAATAACAATTATTATAGAAACAATCTCATGAAAATTCAAACACAAACATTTGAGTAACCCATGAGTCCAAGAAAAAAAAATACAATAAATTTTTATCTGTTTTAAAAATTTACCTGTTTAAATTTATAAGATTTTGAAAATTTTATTTTTTAATTATGAAAAGCAGGATGCAAAGGTTCATTTTCAATATTATCCTAGCCATGTAAAAATGTGCTTAAAACAATATTTAGGAAAATTTATCCAAGGTGTTTGTAATGTCTGGTTCTAGGTAAAAGTATTATGGTTAATTTTTTTCTTTATATTTTTATGTAGTTTTTAATTCTCTCTAAGGAGCCTGTACAGGTTCTTTAATGTTAAATAATAAACATCTTTAAAGGTTTGAAAACAAAAACAAAATAAAGTTGGTTCTATGGAAAATAAAACTTTAAAACAAGCTAAATTCTTATGGTTCTAAGACTAATAGAAATGACTAAACTAAAGGTAAAGAAAAAGAAAGGAAATATAATACTAGAAATCACAAAGAAAACGTAACTCCAGATAGAGGTTTTTTTTAACTATAATGTAATGCTATGAAAACTTTAAATTTGGAATGCTTATAAATTTACTTATAAATGTATAAATTTGAAGGCTTTTATAAACAGTTTACCAAAAGAATTTAACTTGCCAGGCTGACTCGCAAACAAATTAAAGATACGATTACACTTACAACTATTATGCGTATTTAATCAGTATTTAAAAATATATTCTATCCATATATCCTCAAATTACAGACCTAGATAGTTAAAAATAATTATATACTTAAAGCATCCATAGAATTATTTTTAACAAAATTTCTCAAATATTTTAAAAAGGCTATTAGAGGAAAAAAAATTATAGATTACCATTAAGTTGCATCTACCCAAGTTTTAATACTAGACAATATACATTAATGTAATTTCTCAGGAGAAATTAAAGATGAAAGAAACATAAATACATCAATAGATACAGAAAAACCCAACATATATTAATGATAAAACTATAATCAAAATAGGAATAGAAAGAAAATTCCTTAACCTAACAAAGTGAGAGTCACTAAAACTCTAGTAAATATTATATCTAATGGTGAAACATTAGAAGCTTTTTATTTCCTAAGTCAGGATCAAGACAGGAGTGCTTACTATCATTGTTTCTAATTCATTGCTTGGAGGGACTAGCTAATATAAATAAACAATACAAAGAAATAAAATATATTTGGATAGAAAAAAGGAAATAAAAATCTAATTTTTCAGGGATAGTATGATTGCATAGGAAACCCAAGAAAATTTACAAATTATTAGAATCAATAAGAGCATTAAGCAAGTATTCTGGACACAAATTCAATATACAAAAGTGAATTAGAAAATGTAATGCCAAAATCTTCATTTAAAAGTGGCACAAAGACTGGAATGAATACAGTAATTAATTTCACAAAAGATGTTCAACTTTTACGTAGAAAACATTAAAACTATGTTGGGAGACATAATGAAGACCAAACAAATGAAGCAATGTAATGTGCTCTTGGATGGAAAGACTCACTATTATTAAAACATTTAGTTTTCCTAAATTAATATATTAATTAAATGTAAATCTAATTTAAAAAATAGGTTTTTCATGAAATTTGACGTTTATCCTGAAATTCATGTGGAAATACAAAGGCCAATATTGGCCAAGAAAATTTTGAGGAAGTATAAGGTGGGAAGATTTGCCATATCAAGCTTCCAGAAGTATTATCACAAAATTATAATTATAAAATACTGTGGTATTGGTATAAAAAAGATTTTTCTGAAACAGAATGGATTACTTAAAAACAGGCCCCTTCAACTTACTATAATAGTAACTTAGTAAGAGCAAATTACTATATTCCAGAGGTAGTATTGCACAACAGAAAGGAATTAACAAAAACAACAAATAGGACAAATGACTTTGCATCAATTATATCTGTACCTCACATAAATTACAAAAATTAATTAGAATTTAAGATCTAAATGTCAAAAGAATAATTTTCAAAAGAATTAGATAATATAAGAAAAGATCTTGGGGCTTCCCTGGTGGCGCAGTGGTTGAGAGTCTGCCTGCCGATGCAGGGGACACCAGTTCGTGCCCTGGTCTGGGAAGATCCCACATGCCACGCAGCAGCTGGGCCCGTGAGCCATGGCTGCTGAGCCTGCGCGTCCGGAGCCTGTGCTCTGCAACGGGAGAGACCACAGCGCTGAGAGGCCCGCATACCGCAAAAAAAAGGAAAAGATCTTAATGAACTTCAGGGAAGGCATAAATGCATAAGCTGTGAAGGGAGAAAAACACATTTGATTACATCTAAATTAAAAATTTTTATGTATTAAATGATATTCAAAGCATAATGAAAAAATGTATTTTGCTTTCACTATCTACCTGAGAATTTCTGAATTTTAACTTCTTGTGCTGTTTACTTTTTACTATCAAACCAACAACACAAGACAGCAAATACATTGTATAACTTCATTTAAAATTCTATTTTTTTGGAACATATTCTATGCCAAAGCCTTTGTGACGCATAGACAGCAGTGCTTTAACAAATCTTATTTACACTGCCTTCCACCCAACCTATTGCCTTTAGTGGTTACAATTATCCTCAAGGATGTATATTATTTCAAAGCTTTAAATTCTTATTTTAAAGGCTTCAGCAAGGGAGTTTTGATTTCAGATCCCTGAGCTTTGGAGCTGAATTTGTGTCTTGAGAATGTGATTAGGTGCTGTCTAGTTTTTATTTGATGGAAACGTTATTTTATTTAGAATGCCCAGTAATGCCACCTGCTCACCAAACCCACAACAGAATGGCTCTATCAAAAGATTCAAAACACCTTGATGTTAATTTGCTATGTCTATCTTTTCCTTATTTAGCTCAGACTCTTCTTTGGTAATCTTCCTAATTGAGTGTTTTCTTCACTGGGCAAATTCCCAGCTTGAGTCACATTTGTTATTCTGAATGAAACTGATTATTTCCATCCATGTTTATACATGTATGGTTAGCTTAAAAAGCTCAGGGAGCATGTGTGTGGGAGAATGTAGAAATGTTTATGTATATGCTTGTATGACTGTTGTCACTTACCATACATATACATAAACAGCTTTGAAAGAAAACCAATAGATTCTGTTCCTGCTTTCTTCACACTGTAAACTTTCCAATATAATTTTGTTTCCTCCTATAGACCTCATCCTAATTTGTCTTTTCTTTATCTCAAAATTCCTGGGCTGTCAAGCCAAGTTACTCTTAAAAGTACTCTGGGAATTTCAGTCAAGAGAAAGATGTATTAAAGAATCATTATTCAAACATAAAAATTTAATAAAAATGTTAACAAGGTTTCCCCAAGGTGGGGCTGTTTATTGCTTACAGTTTTGTTTTGTTTTGTTGTGTTTTTTTTTAACAACACAATTACATGTCTACAGAGAGAGGTCAGGTATAACTTATAGCACTTGCTATTAAAGAAAATGTGGGTGAAAGAGAACACAGTCCCCCAAACATTATACACATACCTTTTTTTCCTATGTAATTTTAAACTCTTTTAATTTTTCTCCAGTTTCAAAGGGAAGTTCAAATATGAATGATGGCAGTGGTTTTTTCTTTAATTCATGACAGCTAATCTTTACTTTGGGCTTTGCCAGTCACATCTAACTATGTCTCATTGCATGTGCCCTGACACAATACATCATAGCCAAGGTGATCCAATATCGTGTGACACTTTTTATAAAAAGGATATTAAATGGTGGCAGAAGATACACCTGAAACACGTCAATGTGGGCCCACGGGGCATTGTTCTTCACTAATAGTTTGCTCTCTCAGGGTCTGGCTAGAAGGATTACTATTATCCTTTATATATAAACATCCTTATCCAAATAGTCTCCTCTTATGCCTAATATATGCATTCCTGCCATATGAAAGCCACTTGCTTAAGCTGCTTTTCTGTCTATTTGTAGTCTGTTCAGGCACACAGTCCCCAGCAGGAGTCCAGCTCCATGATTCATTGCCTCAGATTTCCTATGGAGCTTACATGATGCTCGCTCAGCCCCATACGGTTTTGTATCCATTATAACCAGGGACAAGTAAGCAGAGCTCAGGAGTCTGAGCATCTATCTAGGAATAGCTCCCTGACGCCTTGCTTTACTCACAATAAGTGAACAATGAATTCTTTACATGCTAACCCCATGTGGTGAAGAGAAATTATAGGAGCTTACTTGAGTTAAATAAGGGAAGAAGCATTTAGAGTGAAGCTCCTTAAATGAGCAGGTCAATAACTAGTTTACAGAGACCAGGGCACCTGGCTAATGGGAGAATGAAGAATTATACTTGTCACAGAAAAAGAAAGATGCTGTCCTGGTTTAGTGCTAAATAATTACATTCATTATACCGAGAAAGCTCTGCAAGTGGTCGGCTGCACTAGTTAATTCATTAGCAAAACTAATCAGCAAACCACAAACAACAATCGGGGGTAAATTTAACCAATTCTAATGGAAGGTTTGGAAAAACAAGATTTTCTTTATACTAGAGAGGAAAATTATGCTGGAAAACTGCACACATAATTGTATGTATCTTCTTACTTTGTCCTGAGTTTCAATGTGAAAGAAGGAAATCATAGCTAAGGCAGAGAGAGGACATGTGTACAAATGATAAGTTCACTGAATTATTTCAGATGACCTAAAATATCCCAGAGTTTCATTGTTAATCCTGACAATGTATAGAAAACAGACTCCAACAACAAGGGGTTTTCCACTATCTGCTTTATGAGATCTTTGATTGTATAAATAAACATAATATGTATGTTATATGTAATATATAATAACTATAGTTTAATACTCAAGAGTTAATAATATAACTTTGACTCATGTAACCAAGAGAAGCTTGGAGTAGTTTTACCTATTTACCTAACCACTTGAGGATTAAGTGGTTGATACAAAACTCCAGTGTAATTAGAATCGTTTTCATTCTGACTTTTATGCAATTAATTTGCTCATTTGTGCATTCAACATGCATCATAACTTTAGACAAAAGTCCTGCTGAAGAAACAGCAAGTTGCCTTCGTGGAGGCGGGAAAAGCTTTTAGATACTACTGGGCACTAAGACCCTCCTTCTCAAAATGAATTATTTTCCTTTATTTCTGGAAGGAATACATTTTTTTTCTGTCTTTTAGAAAGGAAGAAAGAATTCAAGTATACAGTGCTAGGAAAGAAGGTAAGATTGAGGGATAAATTCTAAAGGGTTTACTGACCCTGGTAGGTTTATTCTGTGTCACCTCAGAGCATCACTCTTTGTTTACACTTCCTAAAACACTGTTCAACTAATCTGTTTTTGGGGGACTTTTTGAATTCTATTTTATTTTTTTATACAACAGGTTCCTATTAGTCATCCATTTTATGCACAACAGTGTATACATTTCAAACCCAGTCGCCCAATTCATCACACCACCACCCCACCGCTTTCCCCTCTTGGTGTCTATACGTTTCTTCTCTACATCTGTGTCTCAACTTCTGCCCTGCAAACCGGTTCATCTGTACCCTTTTTCTAGGTTCCACATATGTGTAAATATACGATATTTGTTTTTCTCTTTCTGACTTACTTCATTCTGTATGATGGTATCTAGATCCATCTAAGTCTCTACAAATGACCCGATTTCGTTCCTTTATATGGCTGAGTAATATTCCATTATATATATGTACCACAACTTCTTTAACCATTCATCTGTCAATGGGCATTTAGGTTGCTTCCATGACCTGGCTATTGTAAATAGTGCTGCAATGAACATTGAAATACATGTGTCTTTCTGAATTCTGGTTTTCTCTGGGTATATGTCCAGTAGTGGGATTGCTGGATCATATGGTAATGGTAATTCTATTTTTAGTTTTTTAAGGAACCTCCATACTGTTCTCCATAGTGGCTGTATCAATTTACCTTCCCACCAACAGTGCAAGAGGGTTCCCTTTTCTCCACACCCTCTCCAGCATTTGTTGTTTGTAGATTTTCTGATGATGCCCATTCTAACTGGTGTGAGGTGATACCTCACTGTAGCTTTGATTTGCGTTTCTCTAATAATTAGTGATGTTGAGCAGCTTTTTATGTGTTTCTTGTCCATCTGTATGTCTTCTTTGGAGAAATGTCTATTTAGGTCTTCTGCCCACTTTTTGATTGGATTGTATGTTTTTTTAATATTGACCTGCATGAGCTGTTTATATATATTGGAGATTAATCCTTTGTCCGTTGATTCATTTGCAAATATTTTCTCCCATTCTGAGGGTTGTCTTTTCATCTTGTTTATGGGTTCCTTTGCTGTGCAAAAGCTTTGAAGTTTCATTAGGTCCTATTTGTTTCTTTTTTGGTTTCATTTCCACTACTGTAGGAGGTGGATCAAAAAAGATCTTGCTGTGATTTATGTCAAAGAGTGTTCTTCCTATGTTTTCCTCTAAGAGTTTTACAGTGCCCAGTCTTACATTTAGGTCTCTAAGCCATTTTGAGTTTATTTGTATGTATGGTGTTAGGGAGTGTTCTAATTTCATTCTTTTATATGTAGCTGTCCAATTTTTCCAGCACCAATTATTGAAGAGACTGCCTTTTGTCCATTGTATATCCTTGCCTCCTTTGTCATAGATTAGTTGACCATAGATGTGTGGTTTTATCTCTGGGCTTTCTATCTTGTTCCATTGATCTATGTTTCTGTTTTTGTGCCAGTAACATATTGTCTTGATTACTGTAGCTTTGTAGTATAGCCTGAAGTCAGGCAGTCTGATTCATCCAGTTCCATTATTTTCCATCAAGATTGCTTTGACTATTCTAGGTCTTTGGTGTCTCCATACAAATTTTAAGATTTTTGTTCTAGTTCCATAAAAAATGTCATTGGTAATTTTTCTTGATGAGTCTGGCTAATTGTTTATCAATTTTGTTTATCTTCTCAAAGAAACAACTTTTAGTTTGATTGATCTTTGCTATTGTTTTCTTTGTTTCTATTTCATTTATTTCTGCTCTGATCTTTATGATTTCTTCCCTTCTGCTAACTTTGGGTTTTGTTTGTTCTTCTTTCTCTAGTTCCTTTAGGTGTAAGGTTAGATTGTTTATTTTAGATTTTTCTTCTTTCTTAGAGTAGGCTTGAATAGCTATAAACTTCTCTCTTAGAACTGCTTTTGCTGCATCCCATAGGTTTTGAATTGTCATGTTTTCATTGTCATTTGTCTCTAGGTATTTTTTGATATCGTCTTTGATTTTTCAGTGATCTCTTGGTTATTTAGTAATGTATTGTTTAGCCTCCATGTGTTTGTGTTTTTTACATTTTTTTCCCTGTAATTCATTTCTAATCTCATAGAGTTGTGGTTAGAAAAGATGCTTGGTATGATTTTCAATTTTCTTAAATTTACTGTGGCTTGATTTGTGACCCAAGATGTGATCTATCCTGGAGAATGTTCCGTGCACACTTGAGCAGAAACTGTAATCTGCTTTTTCTGGGTGGAGTGTCCTGTAAATATCAATTAAATCTATCAAATCTATTGTGTCAGTTAATGCTTCTGTTTCCTTATTTATTTTCATTTTGGATGATCTGTCCATTGGTGTAAGTGAGGTGTTAAATTCCCCCATTATTATTGTGTTACTGTCAATTTTCTGTTTTATAGCTGTTAGCAGTTGCCTTAGGTATTGAGGTGCTCCTATGTTGGGTCCATTTATAATTGTTATATCTTCTTCTTGCATTGATCCCTTGATCTTTATGTAGTGTCCTTCCTTGTCTCTTGTAACATTCTTTATTTTAAAGTCTATTTTTTCTGTTATGAGTATTGCTACTCCAGCGCTCTTCTGATTTCCATTTGAATGGAATATCTTTTTCCATCCCCTCACTTTCAGTCTGTATGTGTCCCTAGGTCTGAAGTGGGTCTCTTGTAGACAGCATATAGATGAGTCTTGTCTTTGTATCCATTCAGCAATCCTGTGTCTTTTGGTTGGATCATTTAATACATTCACGTTTAAGGTAATTATCGATATGTATGTTCCTAATACCATTTTCTTAATTGTTTTGGGTTTGTTTGTGTAGATCCTTTTCTCCTCTTGTGTTTCCCACTTACAGAAGTTCCTTTAGCATTTGTTGTAATGCTGGTTTGGTGGTGCTGAATTCTCTTAGCTTTTACTTGTCTGTAAAGCTTTTGATTTCTCCATCGAATCTGAATGAGATCTTTGCTAGGTAGAGTAATCTTGGTTGTAGGTTCTTCCCTTTCATCACTTTAAGTATGTCATTCAACTCCCTTCTGGCGTGTAGAGTTTCTGCTGAGAAATCAGCTGTTAACCTTATGGGAGTTACCTTGTATGTTATTTGTCATTTTTCCTTTGCTGTTTTCAATAATTTTTCTTTGTCTTTAATTTTTGCCAGTTTGTTTACTATGTGTTTCAGCGTTTTTCTCCTTGGGTTTATCCTGTATGGGACTCACTGCACTTCCTGGACTTGGGTGGCTATTTCCTTTCCCATGTTAGGGAAGTTTTCGACTATAATCTCTTCAAATAATTTCTCGGGTCCTTTCTCTCTCTCTTCTCCTTCTGGGACCCCTATAATGTGAATGTTGTTGCATTTAATATTGTACCAGAGATCTTTTAGGCTGTCTTCATTTCCTTCCATTCTTTTTTCTTTATTCTGTTCTGCAGCAGTGAGTTCCACCATTCTATCTTCCAGGTCACTTATCCGTTCTTCTGCCTCCGTTATTCTACTATTGATTCCTTCTAGTGTAGTTTTCATTTCAGTTATTGTATTGTTCATCTCTGTTTGTTTGTTCTTTAATTCTTCTAGGTCTTTGTTAAACATTTCTTGCATCTTCTTGATCTTTGCCTCCATTCTTTTTCTGAGGTCCTGGATCATCTTCACTATTATTATTCTGAATTCATTATTCACTTCATTATTATGAATTCTTTTTCTGGAACGCTGCTTATCTCCACTTCATTTAGTTCTTTTTCTGAAGTTTTGTCTTTTTCCTTCATCTGGTACATAGCCCTTGCCTTTTCATCTTGTCTACCTTTCTGTAAATGTGGTTTATATTCCACAGGCTGCAGGATTGTAGTTCTTCTTGCTTCTGCTGTCTGCCCTCTGGTGGATCCTAATCTGTTGAATTCATGGTAAAATCACTGATTTCATCCATTACATATATTAGAGTCATCACAGATTTTTACCCAAATAAATCACGGTCTATTGTAGGATCTTTGTAGAGTCCAAAAGTTCCTTGAGAGTCTCTAGAATCAGTGTAATGAGATAATTGCATTCATCACTGACTTATCTCTTCAAGCAAGAGCACCTCTGCCAACCAAATGATGAGAGGAACAATGATATTAAACAGTTTTTTTTTCTTTTTTTTAAGGCTCTGTATTCCAAAAAATTTGGAGGAGTAAGTAGGAGGTTCATGGTTTCTACTATTCTCTAGCCCAGGGTTTCTCACCCTTGGTACTACTAACCTTGTGGCCCAAATAGTTCTTTGTTATCACGACTGCCTTGTGTGTTATAGGATGTTTAGCAGCATTCCTGGCTTCTACCCTCTAGAGACCAGTAGCAACCCCCTCAAACTGTGACAATCAAAAATGTCTCCAGACATTGCTGAATGTCCCTTGGGTGGCCAAATCTCTCCCCTTCCTCCCCACCTCTCCTTCTCCCATTAATAACCATTGCTGTGGTCCCATCATCCACTGTTTTTGTAGGCATAGCCCATACTTCAGGGTCCCTGGGCTGGGCTCTCCCAGATCTCTCTAACTTTGTACACCTTTCTCCATCTAACTGCCATTCCTTTTACTTCCTAGTCCACTTGGTCATCCTTCACACTTGAGTTTCCATCAGTTCTATACTGAGATGGTGCCTGTTCACTGAACTCTCACATAAATATCTTCATGGAAGTACTTGGTCTCTTTTTAATTATTGATTTACCTGTTCGTGCCACCAGACTATAAACTCCTTATGGGCAGGGAACATATTTTATATATCCTTAGCTCCCAACATACTTCCTGGTGTACTGGGGGCAAATTCAAAGAAAGAGGAAAAGGAAAAATAATAAGGATGAAGGGAGAAAGTCAGAATGAAAAGTGGCTTATTAAATAATACTGTTAATGAGTAAATTTATGTAAGGGCATTTACAGTGATTATTAATCCGCAACTTTCAGGCTAAGTTAATAATAAGTGTATTTTTGGTTGTTCCATACAGCCTCAAAATCAATTTAGTGCAAATAAATTGTTTAGGTAAGTTTGCTAGCTGTGCTTTGGGTTGTATACATGTGTTTGCCCTTCTCCTCCATACCTCAGCTAATCCCTGAAGCCCCTGGGTAATCTACTACTTGGTTCAAAATTGTGCCAAGTATTCTCTAGCAATATTGAAAATTACTTTAATTTTGAGTAAAGATCCTAAGCTTTTGTGGAGGTTGACAGTTTTTGCCTTTGTCATTGTAGAAAGTTTTGTTTTGTTTGTTTGTTTGTTTTTTGATTAAGTTTTGCAATATGTTTGGTTTGGGGTTTCTTAAGCCTCATAGAATGGTTACATGTATAACCAATTCTCATCTTGAATATTGCACTGAGAATTCTGCTTAGCATCTAAGGCAGACAATATTATAGTTATTGCATTTTCAAAAAGTTACAGACATTGAATGGAATGTCTTATAACAACAAGAGAGAAAAGGAGAGAGCACACATGGGAATACATGGTTAGAATAACTAAAATTTACTTTTAATTGTGATCTCTGTTAGAGCAATTATTCTCACCTAGTTACCCCCAAACTGAAGATTAGAATCCATTATCACTTCCTTTTGCACTGTAGTCTTTCAACAGAACATAAATACACTGTTGAGATTTTTCTCTGCTTTCAGATGACTTTTTCATATGTGTAATAGTGAAGGCAAATGAGGAGAACACTAGTGTGGTAGACTGTATAACTGTCTCAAATATCCACTGCCCATCCTTGTAAGAGGATCATACCCTACCCCACTGATATCCTGTCTGGCCAAGTTAATTGCCTTGGTCAAGGGAATGTTAATGGAAGTGACCTGTGCTGCCAACTGAAGATGTAACAGCTGTCCTGAGTTCCCTCATCAATTTTTCTTTCTGCAAAATAGCCAAGATTTTGGCTATTTTGTCAGCTGAGTCTCAGAATGAGAAGGTTATGGAGCAAAGATGCCTCTAATTCTTGAAAGACATGTTACACGAATGAGGAATTTTGCTGCTGTTGTAAGCCTGTAATGCTGTTGTAAGTCTGAAACTGTAATGTTTCCCCATTCATTTAACAATTATTTTTTTAAGTGTGTACTATGTGCCAGGGATCATTCTAGACACTGGGGCTGCACAAGTGAACAAAGCAGACAAAAATCTTGTCCTCATAGGAATTATATTCTACTGGAGAGAGACAAACAATTTAAAAAAGTAAATAGTATAGTATGTTGGAAAGAAATAATATGATAAAAAAATTAATCAGAAAAGAGTAATGGGTAGAGAGGGTGGTAAGTGTTTCATTTTTTTAAAAAGTGATCAGAGTAGGTCTTAGTGAAAGGTGACTTTTACTATTCTTAAATTGTCTTTATTTCACTTTCTAATCTAAAAAATTTTTTCCAGGGGCTTCCCTGGTGGCGCAGTGGTTGAGAGTCTGCCTGCCGATGCAGGGGACGCGGGTTCGTGCCCCGGTCTGGGAAGATCACACATGCCGCGGAGCGGCTGGGCCCGTGAGCCATGGCCACTGAGCCTGCGCGTCCGGAGCCTGTGCTCCGCAACGGGAGAGGCCACAACAGTGAGAGGACCGTGTACCGCAAAAAAAAAAAAAAAAAAAAAAAAATTTCCAGAGAATTTGAAAACATCTTGATTAATGGTTGCTTTTTATCACAATATAACTTAGTAAAAGTTGCCTGAGGTATTTAGAATCATAAAATGTTTCTACAAAAATGCAATTATATATTTTTGAAAGATCAAATTTTCACATATTTTCATGCTTAAATATTGACTATGAACTTAAGAAAATAAATGAATTCGTTAAGAACACATCCTTAGGTGATAGGATGGATTGAAAGAAAGTTGTTTGAGAATGTGCCACATGGGACATTTTGGCAAGAATGAATGAGACGACTGGCCATGAAGAGGAAGCTGAACAAAGAGAATAGCTCTCATATGACCTTGCACATTCCTCTTTCAAATTCCTCTCAAAAGATAAAGTGAATAAGATGGACCAACATTATCCCAGATCACATACAAGAGGTTATGGTCTGAAGAAAATGCAGAAAGCAGGAGACATCTTTTCTACAACTCCATAATACTTCCCCAAACCATGACTCAGTCTCACTAAAGAGAACAAATAACGTGAAGTTACTCAGACTTGTGTTGAGTTATATGCCTGAAAGCTCTAAGGGCAAGCAATAGAAGGGGTAACTGCTCAATACCCTTGTCCAGAGAAGTCAAAGGGGTTTATGAGGGTTATTACTAGAGCATAATTTGTACAATCAATATACCAATTACTAATATCTTCTAATAACAATATTTAGACATACTTAAGAAACATACTGGTAAAAAATATGACAAAAGATTGATCCTCAATGTATAAAAACATATTCAATTCAATATAAATACTCTAAGAGGTAAGTGAAAGAAATACAATTAGCTAAAATATTTAGGGAAAAACGTGTTTAACTAACAACCAAAGAAATGCACATTAAAACAGTGAAATAGTGTTTTTCTCCCCTCATATTAACAAGGAATAAAAAGGTTTATATTTTTGGGCTTTCCTGGTGGTGCAGTGGCTGAGAGTCCGCCTGCCGATGCAGGGGACACGGGCCCGTGCCCCGGTCCGGGAAGATCCCACATACCGCGGAGCGGCTAGGCCCATGAGCCATGGCCGCTGAGCCTGCGCGTCCGGAGCCTGTGCTCCGCAACAGGAGAGGCCACAACAGTGAGAGGCCCGTGTACCGCAAAAAAAAAAAAAAAGGTTTATATTTTTATTTCCAGCAAGAGTGTGAAAGAAATTCGTAACTAAACGAAACATGGCTATAATGCTTTTGGGACATGATTTACAGCAAAATAACAAAACTTTTCAAATATTATCAGTAATTATATTTCTAGGAATATATCTTGAGATAATCTAAAAAGTTGACTACAAATTATTAATTGTTCTTTTGTTTATAATAATTAAAAACTGGCAACAAATTATATACCACAGGAGAGTGGTTAATCGAGGCTTATGGAGAAACCTTTATGACAATTTACCATAAAATTTCCTCTATTAAGATAAATAAGGGCACTGAATTATGCAGAGACCACTAGATATTTATTGAAATCCTCTTTCCTGTCTTTCCAGAGTAGCAGAATTCAAGCTGACCGCATGGTTGGTCAGCCACACACTTCTCTGTTTCCCTTCATTTTGAGGCTCTTTCCAACAGAATTCACAGGAAAGTGGCTAGTGTCTAAAGACCTTCCTGCCAGCTGACACCTGGTTGTAATGGTGACCCAGCTTGACCACAACAACGATGCCATAGGAGATGATGGAGCAGGTACCGGGAAGGAGCTCTAAACTCTTTGTGTGCACAAAGATTGAGCTGCTCATCAACCGGGCACCTTGGACTATTGTGAGAGACCTAATTCAAATTATTTGATGTAGGAAGGTGGGAGGTTACTGTGGAGTCTTACTAAAACTAATAAATACAGAAATATGGTGCTGTTTTATTATTCACTTATTCAATTACTTGTCATTTGTGTCTTCACTAGACCCAAAGCTATTAAGAACAGGGACATGATTTTGTTCACTATTGCATCTCAATGTCCAGATTTCTGCCTAGAACACAGTGGGTGTTCTGAGAATGAATAGAAGAATTGTATCTATTTTTATAATATGGCAGGTAGAGGTTTTAAGATAGAAACATCTTGAAAGAGATGTAAACAATGATTATCTAGAGGATTATGGTTAGTTAATAAAACATTTTTCAAAACTTAAAGACGAATTACGCTCACTCACTAGTAAGTACTTAGAATTTACCTCATGTTTATGATGTTTTGTACCTTTGTATATCTTAGTGTTATGGATTTTTAATAACAAATAGTACAATTTACCTGAATAGAGTCAACTATGAATTTTCTAAATCTCCATTGTATACTTGTGGAGATGTAATTTGACCACTTGATTTTTAACTTAAAATACCATGTAGTTAAAAACAATGAAAGACTCCCAAAGAGCAGGTGACACAGACAATTCTGAAGATAGAATAGTTCTAAGAAGCATTATCTGATAAATTTAATTATACTGTATGAGAGTAAGAACAAAATAAATAATCAAATACCTCAAGTACCACAGAACCAAATTAGCTCTTTATGCATTGAAATGCACACTCTGAACTGTGCCCATCATCATCATTCATCATCTTGCAGCCCTAACCTGGCGCTTCCCCTTCATTCACTGTTTCCAGGTCCCTAGACCCAGGTGTCATTTGATGGCTGTGGGGTAGTGGATCACCTCGAAACAACACAAGCTCTAGAACCAGGGCAAAAGGTATGCCTTTTCTTTCTAGCTGCTTGAACTTGACAAGTCATTTCTCTGAATCTCAGTTTACTTGGTTGGAAGATGAAAATGATACAATAAATACAGGACACATTGGATTTAACATTCATTGTTTCTACTATGAGAAAGAAATTTCTACTATGAGAAAGAAATTTCTCTTAGGTCTTGGACTTAAGAGAGGACCTTACCTGGTGAGTGTGCTTGCTAACCCATGAGCACACATACGCCACCAACACACCCAAAGCCAGACTTTTCCTATCACAATTTTCCCTCCTTACAAAACTGCATACTTGGGGGACTGAAATCTCAGAAAGCAATGCTTCAAAACGAAAACCTCAGAATCATTCTTCTTCCATAGCAAATCAACTAAATGACTTATATATTTTACTTCCTTAACCTTATCTTTCTTTACTCCATTCCCACTGCCTTCAGTAAGAGCTAACACCTTCATAGCACTTACTATGTGCCAACCACCTTTACCTATGTTTGTTCATTTAATATTTTTAACCTTAGAAGGCAGGTGTTATTGTTATTAACTTCATTTTTAAGTGAGAGAGGTGAGAGGCAGGGAGGTTAGACAACTAGCCCAAGACCACATAGTTAGAGAATGGCAAAGCTGAATTTGCATTACTGCAATAGCCATTTAACTGGCCTCTCTGTGTCCACATTTGCCTCCCTACAATCCATTCTCTACGCTGCAACCAAAGTTATTTTTAAAATTAATCTTCAATCTCATCACAACTTTATCAGCATCTATATATGGCATCTAACTTTTTCTTCCTTTGCAAGGAGTGTTTCTGAAGGCATAGACACCTCAGCTCTGTGGACTTGGGTCTGATAAAGATAGTTCTGCAGAGAGTAGATGATGGTGTCAGAGAGTGTGTGGAAAGCAGATAAAAGTGGGAGGCATACAAGGGAAAGCTATGAGGCCATCAAATTCAGGGACGGAGAACAGATGTCCAAAGCCAGAGGACAGGAAACAGAGGGATGAGCATCAAATGGTGGCTGAGAAGATGTGGGAGCATTTCCAGCTAATACCCTAGGACAGTAACTGTTATCCCCTGGCTGGCTTTTCTCATCCCTAAGAGGGTGAGTAGCCGAGTGAGAGGAGCTACACGGGGCTGGGTTTGAATTCTGATTCCAACACACAGAGCAATGTAGCTTATGGCAATAGTTCAACTTTCCCTTTGGTAAATTCACTGGGTAGGTATCAGGGATAAGTCAGAAAATATACACTGCCTGGCATAAGATAGATTCAAATTGTGGTTATTAATGACTAGTTGGAAAGCATGAGAGAGACAGCTATGGGCCATGAGTGATGTGGACAAAAAATATCTATATATTTCAAGGAGAAGTTCTACCTCTTCAATACACAGGGCCTTTACAGTCAGATTTACAACATATGTTAGATTTATAAATGATCACTAGATTCAACAGTCAAGCAGTAAGCTTATTGGTGTCTTTTGTTTTATTCTCAAGAGTTAGGCATTTGCAGTTGCCTGGAAGCCAGGTCTAATCTTTTATGTGGGGACATACTGCTGGCCATTTTGATTTGGCTGTTTCACTTCTTAATATCCATAAATTTGGGCTATTTTCTTGAGCAGAAATTTGAAGTTCTGACCTCCCCTAGTGCCCAGACTGTGCCATTGAGGCCTAACCTTCCATGACTTACATAATTGAAATATAGATGGTGGTGACCACTCTGTGTCCTGAGAATCCCAAATAAGTGGAGGGTGTTTCATCACATGCCTTATGAGTCTCTGAAAATCTGGGTGTGGCAGAACGCATATTTGGGCTTTGCTGTCAACTGAATTTTATCCTAATCTTACACCCATTCCTTACTAGCTGTATGACTTTGGGCAGGTAAATTACCTCCTCTGAGATTCAATTTTTTTTCATCCACTAAATAGGACAATGACAGCTACCTCAAAATACTGCTGGGAAAGTTAATAAAATTTCACATAGAGCTGTGTTTAAGTCATCTTACTAGAGCAGGGACTCAGGGGATTCTACGTACTTCCGCTGTAAGCCTCTTTTCCATAGACATCGTTTCTGCAAGCATTTTCACCAAATAACTAATTGGCAGTAAGGCAATTTTGCCGTAAAAGAAAATAATAAAAAATATAAGAGGGACATTGAAAAAGACATAATGAAACATGAGAAATGAATAACAAAATTAAAAAGACTTTATTGAGGATACAAAATATTTGAATACATTTAAACTGTGCAGGATTTCCCTGGTGGTCCAGTGGTTAAGAATCTGTGCTTCCACTGCAGGGGGCACTGTTCGATCTCTGGTCCGGGAACTAAGATCCCACATGCCAGCACGGTGTGGCCAATAAATAAATAAAATGTGTTTTTACTGCAAAAATAACTGATTTTATTTTGTGAGTTGTACCTAAGTACTTGTCTTCCAAGTCATTTGTTCATAGTATTTTATACATTTTTTTCTTGTTGATTTGTCTCCTCATTCGACATTGAACTTTTTCTTTTTCACTAAAATTTCTTCCTTCATTAAGAGAGGTATCGGGCTTCCCTAAAAAAAAAAAAAAAAAAAAAAGAGAGGTATCAATTTCCAAATACTAGGTTGCATATTTGTAAATTTAGCTTTGTGTTGTGTTGTGAAAATCTCTACACTGTCCTTTGTTCTCAGCATATTGTCACGAGTTCATTGATAGACATTCCATATTTCTATGGGAAATGTGGGTTCAACTCTGCACCTTCAAATCACTGATGGATCTGCAAAGTGATATGTTATCATTTTTCAATATAGTATGCAATCTGGCTTTACCCTCTCTTATTTCACACTTCCAGTGAGTTTTATCACCATATTTTCTATCAAGTCTATCTACTTAGTTGTTATCCACTATTTTAAAACTACTATGTCTCCTCTTCACTGTATAGACCATTATAAGGGCTAAGATTTACATAATATAAAAATGGGAATATTGTGTCAATGGAGAAATGAATCCAAACTGTCAACCAGTTGAAATGAAACTGTCAACCAATTGTTTTATCTTTAATTAGTTATGTGGGAAAAATACTTGGGGCAAAGATGTCTATGGCAAAGATGTTTACAGTGAAATTACTGGACATGGATTCAGGGTACCCCAGGACATTATCCTTTAAGGGATAAGTGGAAAGAACACCCTCTATGCTTATTTGCACCCTTACTCCCTCAGAGCCTCTGTTGCACTGTAGGGTGGTCTTCATGTGTCTTTCTGCCTGACCTAGACCATACCAGCCACATACCTTTGGAGTAAACCTTGTCTTGTCTTATTTCTCATTTTTACCCCCACTGCTTAAAAAAAAAAAAAAAAAAAGGGAAACGTCGAAAGGATTTTAAATGTTTATCTAGTTAATATATCCACTGGGCACCAAATATTGTGGATTTTCCCCCCTACTCTCCTTAAAACTCATTTATTTCTCCTGGTTTAATTCCTTCAATGTCTCATCAGTACTTTCTAAATGATGACAAACCTCTTAGGATGACTTACAGAAGAGTTCTCCTTATGACTATGAACACAGCGAGAACAGGGGCTGTGTCTTTTTTTCTTTTTCTTTCAACATTATTGAGATTATCTACAGAAATTATCAATAAGCCAATCTATAATAAGAATAGAAAAGAGTTTTGTTTGAGCCAAACTGAGGACTATAGCCCAGGAGATATAGATTCAAGAAGTACTTGAACTGTGCTGAGCCAGACAACAAAATGGGGGAGATTTATAAAGGCAAAACCTGCAAAACTACATAAATTGTTTTTCAAGAATTAGAATTGGACCTTTCTAGAAGTAAGAGTGCTTGTTAAGCAAAAGTTTCTTAGGGTCCAAAATGGTTTTAGATTACAAGGGGAGACCTTGAGACCATAGATTGCAATGGACATCTGCTATCAGATACTGTTTTGAAAAAGGCTGGGAGTATCCTTGAGTCTGATACAATTCAGAAAATTCAAGTAATGCAGGGATGTCTCTGAAACCACATCCACAATGGCCAACCAGCTTCATTTTGGACGGCTGGACCACAGTTACTCCATTTTGATTTTTAAATGCATTTTTTTCTTTAATGGTTAAAGCAGGTATACAATGTATGTTTAATAGGCCACAAACAGGCTGTTTTGGTTAGCCTAAAGTTTAAGTTGAATTATGTATAAGCCAGAATGGCTTCCCCATACCTCAGTGTGTGAAAATTTCTTCCATCAAGGTATAATTAACAAAATTGCATGACGATTTGATTTACGTATGTACAGTGTGAAAGGATTCTAGGGGCTGTGTCCTGTCATCTCTGTACCCTCATTGTCAGATTGTTAACCACTCAGTAAAAGTTTGTGAAAGTGTTTTGCATAAGCTATGGAGAATCCCTCATGTAATAGTAAGCCTGTGAGTATACTTGGTCACAAAGTCTTGTTCATGAGGCCATGGGCTTAGGCTTGACTCCCATGAGGGCTTTTTAGCCTGTCATATTGACAACCAGAAATGATGCTCCAACCCCGGTGCCACTACCTTAAAAGTGGAAAACTAGGAACAAGTGTCCATGGGGACTAAAGCAAGAATAAATCTTCGTGGATGGAGATGACATTCTACATTGAAATATTTCAATATCCACTCGAACTCAGCAACAATGACAAATGATATCTAAAAACCTGTCACAGAATGAAATTCCAAGTCCAGGAGAGGAAAAAAAAACTTGATGTGACAAAATGTATTTTTGTCTTTAAGCATCTGTGTACCGAGCAGCAAACAAATGTCTGGGATAGGGATGGACTAAAACATAGAGGGGCTTAAAGCAGAATTTTCATGAAGAACCTGATTCTATCTGGTTTTCATTTGCCTTCCAAATGCTGATTTACTTAAAGTTGTCTTTTGACTGGCTGAAGGTATATTTGGCTTTCTCAGTTGCCTGCTCAGATCAGCACTCCCTTAAAGCAGGGGTCCCTTCTGGGTAAATTTTTCACCCCGCACTGGGTGCCACTCACATTCAAATGAAAATAGCATCTTTTGACGACAATGGAAGAAGTTTTCAAAGAAAAGCCCATTGATTATCTATAGATGGATCAGCTTTTCAGCTTAACATTTAAAAGCTTCCTCCGGCCCTTCTTCAGAAAATTCATATAGAAGGTAAAAAAATCAAAGCCAAAAATAATTGTCAGAATGGATAATAAGGAAGATATTAGATTTATATATTTAAGCTTCTTCCCTGGGCAAAGCTTGCAAGTTAATTATAGCTCCAAAAAAGCTCTTCTTGTACAAAAGTGTAAAAGAGATGGTTAGTTTTCATGTGTTTTGCTTTCCTTTTACTGTATATTTCTATTTTTTCTGCTTTTTTTTTTAAGTAAATTTTAACCCAGGGATCTGCACTGGGTCCCTGTTTGTCTGGCTTTTGTTCTTGGCCAACTGCTGATTCATTAAAATTTTAAATGTTAATATATGCTTTAAATTTTACTGACAAAATTTGGTAGTAGAAATAGATAGATAGATAGATAGGCACACACACATACGTACATATTTATGTTTACACGTGCAGAGGCCGGCCAAGAAAGAAAGATTGTCACATAATCTTCTTTGTCTTCTGTGGCTTCACCCATACGAACAAACCTAGTAGATGAATTTCTAAGAATATGAAGCTTAATATAGCTGCACAGAAAGGAATCAACGGCCTGTTTACTGCACTTATCGACAATTTGTGAAAGAAGAGACCAGAAATCAGTCTAATTACCAGAGTGCCAGTTGTGCTTGTTAACACCAGCTTTGTGACCAAATGTTGTTCCACAGTTGTCACATCACACGAGGGTTTCATTACTAACATAATAGTGAACAAGATCACATGAAAAGCTATTGATTGATCTGCCACACAAAGGAAGGACACACTTGTCTCTATTATAACACGTTACATCTTAGACTATAAGCAGCAGATGTAGCCCCGCCATTCCTTTTACTAGAGAAGTGTAATTTAGATACTGCCCTGCTTCTTTAAGTGTTTGCCAATTAGGCCCCCCTTTCTATTTGCATCTGTCATCAATGGGCTGAAGAGACAAGAAATTATCCTGCTCTAGTTCTTCCTGATCTTTAAGCCAGACTCAATCGATTCTCTTGAATTGAATCCAGGAGATGCTTGGGGCGTGTACAGTGTTTATCAATTGTCATTTCTAGCAATAAAAACAAATGGCTGCTGCTTTGTGTTAAGTTGGTTTCATGTGTTTTCCAGGAGAGCTGACTATTATTAGGCAATCTAGAAAGCGAAGAGGAAGCCAACCCCTCTTGTGGTCTCTTTTCCCTGAACTGTCAGAGCTAGATGGCAGAAAGGTGCCTGTGATCCCAAGTGAACTAAAGTCACAGTCAGCACAGTTCTTCAGGTCCTGCCTTTTCTGTTGTCTGTCTGACAAAAGCTCCACACACCCTTCTACACAGTCCACATTTTTCGAAGGAGTGGCCACCTTTATTTTTAAATAAGCTCAATGAATATCTGGATTTGTTTACCACGGAGCAAGCACCTAAACAAGTCCACTGCAGCATCTTACCTGATGATGAGTGATTTATCAGGCAGATCCTCACTGGCTCCATTTTCCTGTTTATGCTTGCTGAACAGATACAATTTAATGAAAAATATAAAGTACTTAAAATCTGTCTACCATTAATAGTTTAATTAAACTGACACATACTTCAAAAACAGAGCGACAGAAAACATTCGTTTTGGTTATAAAGGGCATGGCATTATTAAAGTGCAATTAAAAACAACATTCACTTACAGTTAACAGCTAAAACAATTTAATTATTTAACACTGGATTGTCACTTGTGACTAACTTCCCCTCTTTGATGTGGAGATGTTCTATGTCCCTGTTGATTGTTATGGTTTGTTCCCTGGAATTCCAAATAGGGTGGCATCCTCAGAGCAGGGCTTCATTTCATCCCTGCTGATCAGCACACATTGTGAAGGATGAAAATTTAACCGACTATTTTGTAGTGGTAACAGCTACCCTACGATAAATGGTGATTAGACAGCATATTGTGAAAGGTTGTACTTAGTCTGAAAACATTAGCCAAGGTTATGCTTTCTCTTCAGGCACTTTGAACAATAAGTGTTCAGCGTAGTATAACCATTAAAGAACATGGATTGATTCTGGACCTGTGCTGCCTGCTTTCCAATTGAAGATCCCTAACTTCTCCCTAGGTAATCTCAGGTGACGTTTTCAAGCTTTACATGCCTCTGTGCCCTGGTCTGGAGATGGAGATAATAATAGCACCTATGTTAACAGGATTAAATGAATAAATAGATTTAAAACACTTACAATGCTGCTTGACACATAGTAAGCGCTCAAAAATGTTAACTTGGATCAATATTATTATCATTAAATTATGAGGATATAAATGAAGGTCTATTAAGCATAACCTCAATCAGTTAAGGATTAAGTAGGCAAAAATGAAGGTTCTGTAACGAGGAGTAATCCAGCCATCAGGAGACCACTAAATGGTATGAGAAAAATTCCCTACTCAGTATCAAAACTGCCTGAAAATTACAGACACATCAAATGCCCGTGTATATTGCCCATTTGCACTCTTATCTGTCCTTATGAATCTGTATATCTACATACAATTGACAACCCTTAAAATTTTGGATTCTCTGGACTTGAGGATATGGGGAGGGGGAAGGGTAAGCTGTGACAAAGTGAGAGAGAGGCATGGACATATATACACTACCGTAGATAGCTAGTGGGAAGCAGCCGCATAGCACAGGGAGATCAGCTTCGTGCTTTGTGACCTCCTGGAGGGATGGGATAGGGAGGGTGGGAGGGAGGGAGATGCAAGAGGGAAGAGATATGGGAACATATGTATATGTATAACTGATTCACTTTGTTATAAAGCAGAAACTAACACACCATTGTAAAGCAATTATACTCCAATAAAGATGTAAAAAAAAAAATTTTTGGATTCTCTCCAGAAAAGAAAACATACAATCTAACACATGGAACCTTAATCAATATAGATTGACTCGCCTCTGTTACAGATGAGAGCCCTGAGGACCACAGGAGCTACAGAAGCAACACGTTCAAGACCAAACCTGGCAACAGAGGCAGAATTGAGGTCTCTTAGCAACCAAGCTAATATTCTTTCCTCTATTTACATCATCTACTATTAATCTCCAAGGGTGAGAAATGGAGGTAAAAATGAGTTCCAGAACTTGTCTTTATATACAGAGTCAGAGGTCTTAGAATTGAGCACTGACTGAAAATTCTCTGGTGCAGGCAACATGTGTGAGATGTTTGAAGTATTACCGTACAGATATCAGGAAGACCAACCAAGAATATCTGAAAGGCAACTTATAGGGGTCCTCAACAAAAGATAGCAAAGAGCTGAGAAGAGAAATTTAGCAATTAAAAAAAATCTGGGATAACCTGCTGAAAGAGGATGCATATAAAAATTTTATTCCTGTGACTGACGATAGTTGGTCAGTGGTCCTTAGTATACAATGTCTGAAAACTTAGCAAGCAGGGACAAAAACATTTAGATTGGTAGACTTTAGGGAAATGTATGCTAGTAGATTTTAACCCAAATATTATCTACTTGTCATAGCTTGAGCTAGCATCCGGGAGCAGAATAACTTCATTAGTGCCCTGTTAAATGGATTTAAATTAATGGTCCAGCATTTATTAAGCACTCTTTGTGGATCTGTCAGAAACTGGTAGGCTCCTGTTTCCTCATGTCCCTCTGCTCTCCAGATGTTCCCACCTGATTGTAAGTAGCTGTAAAGATCTGCTCATACACTGAGGTCAGTCTGGATGCTGATCCTTGTACATTTGTAAGTACTAAGATAGTCTAGACACCTCTTAGTACTTACCGATTTTTTAAAAATTTCTTTTATTGAAGTATAGTTGGATTTACAATGTGTTAATTTCTGCTGTACAGCAGTGATTCAGTTATACATATATATACATTCTTTTTCATATTCTTTTCCATTATGGTTTATTATAGGATATTGACTATAGCTCCCTGTGCTATACAGTAGGACCTTGTTTATCCTTTCTATGTATAATAGTTTTCATCTGCTAATCCCAAACTCCCAATCCATCCCTCCCCCCTCACCTTGACAACCACAAGTCTGTTCTCTGTGTCTGTGAGTCTGTTTCATAGGTAAGCGCATTTGTGTCATATTTTAGATTCCACATATAAGTGATATCATATGATACTTTTCTTTCTCTTTCTGACTTACTTCACTTAGTATGATAATCTCTGGGTCTATCCATGTTGCCACAAATGGCGTTATTTCATTCTTTTTTATGGCTGAGTAGTATTCTATTGTATATATAGTACTTGCCCATTTTTGATGCTGGAACATCACACATGTGATCCTGTTCAGATCCTGACTTTCTTCATGCTGTACTTTTAGGCTGATTCCTTGACCCTTACTCCCTTTCCTCATGGAATTCCTTCCTTTTCAGGATCTGTCCCTCTTGAACTTCCTTGCTGCTTTCCACCTAAGATCTCAGGCCATGCCTCACCTCTCCATGTGCCTGTGTGATAATATCTATTCCTATGCCAAGTGGGAGGGGGAAGGTGACCCAAAGACATAAAAAAATTAAGGCCTACTGGCATGAAGCATATATGACAAACAGATATGAAATAATTGGATAATCAGGCAGGATTTGTAAGGTGTTCAGTTGCATAAGATGACATCTAAACAATATAATAATTACAGAAGGAAGTGGTAGATAACCTGTATCTACCCATCCACGTCAGGATGGGCTTTCCAGAGGCTACAGGACTTGTGCTGATATCCAAAAGTGCTCAAGGTCTTCAGGCAGAAAAAAAGAAGGTGTTTCTGTATTAGTTGAATGAAATACAAGTGAGAGAAACAAAAAATAAGACAAAGAGACAACAGTAAGCGTAGGGATGGGCTGAAGGAAAGAAAGAGGGGCAGGAAGGACAGAGCTGAGTCTAAACTGAAAATTGATACTGAAAAGTACAGGTTAAAGTTTGACAGGGTATGTGGAGCAGTTTAATGTCTAATCTATTTTTTCAAATTTATTTATTTATTATTTATTTTTGGCTGCATTGTGTCTTTGTTGCAATGGGCAGGCTTCTCACTGTGATGACCTCTCTTGTTGCAGAGCATGGGTTCTAGGCACGTGGGCTTCAGTAGTTGCAGCATGCGGGCTCAGTAGTTGTGGCACACAGGCTTAGTTGCTCCACGACATGTGGGATCTTCCTGGACCAGGGATCAAACATGTGTCCCCTGCATTGGCAGGTGGATTCTTAACCACTGTGCCCCCAGGGAAGTCCTCAATGACTGATCTTTCTATTTAATTATTTCCATATCATAATCTAAGAATAAAATAAAATAAAAGCCATGACAACTGAGCCACAATTGGGCTTTGGGAATGGCCCAAGACTGTTAACACAAGGGGGTTTCTCCTGCAAAGTCCTCTGCCTAATGGGTACAGCAAAAGCATGGTAATGAATTAAAACAGGAGGCATGTGAGAGAGCTTCCTGTCTGGGCTGTCCTTTCTCCCTTCACCTTATTGAGTGCATAGAGCTATTACAATTGTCCAACCCAATTTCCAGCAAAAAAAGTCTAAGTCAACTGATTTAATTTCACCCAGACAATCTTGCCAGCTCACTCAGTGAATCAAACAATAATCCTTTAGTTAGTGGATCAATAAGAAATTAAGAAGCAATTAAAGAGAGATGAAAAAAACAAAAATTTACATTGATCTGGCAGTCAGGTTTTTTTCCTTAGAAAATCAAGATTTAAAAACAATCAAACCCGTTGTACTCTTCTTGCATTCTATCTGTTGGTTTGAAAATTTTTTAAATACAAAGTTAGTGAAAAAATACAGTAAAAATATGAGAACTTTAAGTTTTAAAACTCAAACAAGTAACATAATTGCATTTATATTGGAATATAAAATGTCTTCTCTTCCCACTGATTTAAGCCATTAGCTAAATGGACACAAACATATTTTATGGAAATAGCTGTGACTGTGTAGAGATGCTATAGAATAAGAATCAGTTTTCCAAATAATCATTTCATTTTTCGCACAGAGGCAACATTTCAAAATTAAAACTGTCATTTTCAACTAACATCATTTCAGTGCCCACCTCTCTCCAAATAACCAAAGCTTAAAAGTACTACTCATTTCATCCACCTAACAAAACAAAAAGTTTTTTTTTTTTTTAATAAGAACCCTTCATATGGTGTCCAGCTTTTTATCTTTCTTGGGTCTAGAAATTACAGTTGCAAAAGCTGGGAAATAGAAATACATACTTTGGTATATTTCTCCAACTGAAATGCTGGCCAACCTTTGATAAATTGTTTAATCCCACTGTGTCTTTGGATCCACCTCTGTTTAAAAGGTGAGGAAAGTTGTTGCTTACCTATGAAAGTGGTGCTGGTGAGTAAGCGTTAAGTCTTTTAAGGGCTCAGAATAGAGACATAATATAACAATGAAATGGCGTGATTTTTAAAGCAAAATTTTAATTCAAGGATCATGATCTTCCAGACAAATTTCTTTGAGGAATAAAAGATGGCCCTTTCATTAAATGGGTCACGCATAACAACAGCAAACACAAAAGTCAAATAAAATGGCAAGAAAGTTAAATGGAAAAAACAGTGCATGTGCCTTCTAGCAAAGGGCCTAGAAAGAAGCAAATGGGACTTAAGCTTTATTCTCAAGCAGGCAGGCACACCCATTGTGCACTGCTGTTCTATTTCCCTGCTATGGAATAAAACAGCAGACAATTACTAAGCATTACCTATTTTATGGGCACTGACTGCTGTGCGGGCACTGACTTCAGAAGGTGCCGACGTTGGATGAAGTCTTGTATACCATAAATGACTGTATTTCCTCGTCTGTTTTAAAGGTGTTTTATTAGACAATATATGCCATCTTTATGTTTCACACTTAATCCTTCAAATAGAGAGGTATTATACAAGAAGCTGCGTGGGGCACTTAAAGACCTGTACACCTTCAGTAATGCAATTAAAATTGGCATTTATAAAAGTATATTTTGATTCCTAATCCTGTTTTTGTAAGTGCGAAATCACATTAGAAAACAATGTGATGCTAATTAAAGCTTTGTCACCCATAAGACCTTAGTGAATTGCATTTGTAATAGGCTCTGATGCAGAAGCAATTTCTGCTGGGGAAACTTAAGCAGAATATGTGACTACATTTCTTGTTACTCTATTAAAATCAGTGCTACTGTTGTGTATACTACTGCCATGTTTTTATCTCTAAACTGAGCTTGAAATGTCATGTCATCTAAAGTTAAATTCAAAAACTGAAGAAAAAGAATCGTGCTATATTTGCATATGTAAAAGCCAATCAAAAGACCAGAGATACTATTGATTTTTACTGTATCAACAAATACTGCAGATCACATATGAATCCCACTTTGCAAAACTAAAAGTGGCTCTTGAGAAAAAAAAAAACTAATTGGACCTTGTTCTTATGTTTGTATAAAGTTACCTATAAGATGATAAAGTCTGAATGAAATCACTTTTTAATTCATACACAATTTTAAGCATATGAGTTTTTGTAGGATCCTCAGATCAGACCTAACCCACTCAGACCACGGTAATTAGTAAAATCCCAGCTATGATGGGCACTCAAACATAAATGCAGGCTCAGTTTCTCTTGATTCCAGGAGCCATCACTAGGGCTCTGATTATAAACAGAAGGAAACCACATGGATTGGAATCTGAAAACCATCCAGAGCTTGCCTTGACCTTTACACATGGCCACTAACATTACTTAACAGCTTCATGAACATAAATGTCTGTGTGTATGTGTGTGCAATTTAAATAGTCCTTGGACTGTGCCATTTTCATACTGAAAATCCCTTTACAAAAACATATCATTTTAATGACTTACCCAAACAGCACAGTTTCAACCATCAGGAATAAAACTAATATGGTCTGAAGAAAGCAAAATGGACACGGATAGTTAATATCTATGACAGCAATTACAAGGAAGTTTTAAACTCTTAAAACATCTCAGAAAGTGAGAGTACATTAAAAAAAAAAGTGAGAGTACATTAAAATTATTTTAAACTATTCAGATATGAATCCTCAAGGTCTGTTTCAACATGTGGTTATAGATAAACATCTAAACCATAAAAGAATTCCAGTCCAGTGTGTCTTCCACCCCTGCCAAAAAAAATCTATTTATATATGTAGATCTTGATCTTGATGAGTCAGAGAAATGGACAAATGGAGATATAAAAATTTGAAAGGGATGAAATAATGAAAATTTGACAAATGCCCACAGCAGATTGAACAGCAAACAAGTAACCCACAAAGTAACCAGAATAAGGAGGAATCAGTGAATATGGACAATGGTGCATTAGGGATTTTGAATCAGAAAGTTGAGCACAAGGCAAATAAAAATAGCCTGAGATTTAATGGCAGTGTGTGAATAATAGGTGAAAATGAAAGAAAACATCAAATGAACCCATATATTTGGAAGAAAGAAATGCTCGATGGTAAGATGAAGGATAGTGCAGGGGGAAGCTGGTATGAGACCAAAGGAAAAAAGTGCATATTTCATCTTGTGAGGGAGTGGTGGCCATTGAAAACACAATGTAAACATAGTAAACCCAATAAACAAAGTAAACATAAAGAGAAGGAGAACTGGAAATAGAAAAAAGAAATTATGTGGTTATTTTCTTCCCTTTAAAGCTACACTGCTCTTCTTTTTGTATTCTGCTTTTCTCATCCTTTTATTTCTCTTCAAGAGGAAGAAACCAGCAAAACTAATTCACAATCATAGATTATTAGTATCCACAGTCCATCTGTTTAGTTTAACCACAACAGAATGTGTGAGAGTGTTTGTATTTGGGGAGAGACGGGCAGGCACTCTTATGTACCAATGAAACAATCTAACGTATAAAACCCAGATTCTGTTCAGTAATAAATTCCACTGTCTATGTTATAATCCTGCTTGAAAATGCTCATAGGAATTCAACTTAAAGAATTCTCCTTCCTTTTTTTTTTAAGAAGTCAATTGTTTCTGCCATGAATATTCACAATACATGTCCTCACAAAGGACAGCTAACGCATCCAAAAGTGAAACTGGTAAACAGCCACTGGCAATAGAAATTTATGGAATTAGAAAAATCGGACTGGTTAAAATACATGACTGCATTCATTGTTGCAAAATGATTGGATTCATGTCTCATCAAATTTACATTGTGAAGACTGAATATAGTATGATTAGGCATTATTTTAACAACTACATTAAAATACAATTTAAAATAAAATGGCCCTTCATATCATACTAATATCAGTGTTTTAAATAACAAAGGGGATTTTTTTAAAAGAAAGGATTAGCATTTTGTTTCAATCAGTAGAAGCAATGAGATTCCAGTTGGGGTCTCAAAGATTCAGGATTTTATTAATATTCCAGAGATGCATTTGTGTTGCCTCTGGGTACACTGAAAAGCCACTTAAACCACACTTAAAACAGCACTACAGGATCAAATTGATGTGCATCAACCATTTACAATAAAACTTGATTATTATAAAGGCATACATATTTGCATAATTACATGTTTGATTTTTTGATAATGCAGCATACAGGACAAAATGTGGCTTCATGTAGAAACACATCATCAAAAAGCACCATCTGCTGTAGTATTTAATGCACTGCACACTGATCAAAAATGTTGAAGATGGATATCCAAGTATCAAAAAGAAGAAAGCCTGAGTTGTATTTACACAGGCAGTATGGCTGGCTGGATCATGTAGAAAGGAGAAATAAAATTCAGGCAAAACATGGTATAAAAAGATATGAGCCACACATCTTCAAACACGGAAATGAGTACTTTCATGAATGCAGGATAAGAGGTTTGGATATCTGTTTATATGATGTCATCCTTGCATTTAGTAAATTCTCAGATTCTAGATGCTATATTTAGAAATGAAACACTTTAGAATAATTGCTCATGAATAGGGTTATCCTTGGAGAGGCTTCCATTATGTCTAACAGTGGATTCAGAAAGGATAAAAGAAAAGGAAAAAAACCCTGCATTTTTCATTGTGCATTAAAATGAGAGTAATAACAATGATTGCCTTGGAATTATAGGTGATTTTTTCCCCTTTCTTCTTTATATTTTTCCCTTAAATAGTCTTCTTAATTTTTATGTAATGTACATTTAAAACCTGTATAAGATAAAAAGTAAAAAAAAAAAAATGTAAAAGTTAGAGGTCTACTTTTTTTAAAAAGAACTGGTCTTAGGAAAAGAAGACAAAACCAAGAGAATACACACAAAAAATGCTAACATGAAAAACAAACTTTCAACTTGCTTTGCAGAGCACTTAGGAGAGTAGAAGACATACCTACGGGATAAATAGAAACTATCTGGTCATTAAGGTGATGATGCTGTTTTACTATAGGTGAAATTAAGCTACAGATCATAAGATTCTAGTGTCAAAAATGGAGGTGCACTTCTCAAAAGGGAGAAATGACCTCTTCATTAGAATTCCATTAGTTTGGGGTCTTCAAGAATTATTTAAAACCCCAAATAGTCTCATCTAGGTCTTTTGCTATGTGAGTCCCCAAAGAGGTGTGACTCAAGAAAAGGAATCTCACAAATAAAGAACAAGTGGTGAATTAAGGACATTGGGAAATAGTGAACTTCAACTGAATGAAATCAGTTCCTACCGCTAGTTCCAAGCCAAAAAAAAAAAGTGAAATATTACTCTAATCTCAGATTTAATATTATAGACAGAAAACATCGTCTTATTTGTATTCTGTAACAAGCATTGGGAATTAACAAAATAAATGTTCAATAATGTTACCAGTTTTGTCCAATTAGAAATGCCCTGGTGAAAGGGAAAGAGTTCTGAGGAAAAGTTCTAAAAGCTTTTAGAACTTTTAAATGAGCTTTTTTCTCATTTTAGAACAAAATGAGAAACCTGGAAACCAAAGGGAGCAAGAATATAAATCAAATACTGGAAAACCGTGCACTTTGGAACTGGGAAATTCTAGACCTAATGCTCCTTTGACGTTGACAGCTCCACACTCACTGTGTCCTGTCTGAAACCCACCGCAGGAAGTTCTAACCATGCAAACAGAAATGGTCACATAGACACCCTCGAAGGTGAAAGAAGGCTCGTGGGCAGGAGCTGGCTGCTCTCTGTGGATATCTTACATGCTGACCATGGACCCGAACATCAGAGAGGACAATGCACAAGGACCATAGCTACAGACACCACCCAAGCATATCTTATGTCTTACAGCTGTGTCCAAATCGGCTGTCTTGACAAGAGAATTTTTTGACTAACACTCCTTTCTTAAGACCTGGAATGTGTGTGTGTGTGTGTGTGTGTGTGTGTGTGTGTGTGTGTGTGTGTGTCTGAAGAAAAGCACTTGGAAATATGTCCTGGCTCACTAAAAAAAGATGAAATCTTTTTTTGTTTTTGCCTATAAATATTAGTATTAGACTCCCTTTTAGGAGGCTCACCACTTATTTTTGAAGTCTTCTTTTTTCATTTTTAATAAATTTCTTTTCTAATTATGAAAATAATACATATTTAGAGTAGAAAATCCATAGCCTATAGGAAAAGACAAAGAAGAAAATTAAAATTATCACCAATCCTACTTTTCACTTACTTAGCTTTTAAATTTCCCATAGGAAAAGCTACAAAATATTCTTAAAACAAACAAATAAACAAAAACCCTTTTGATTCATTTAGAACCTCCTTTAAAAAATTTAGCTTTTTATGATAAAATAAACAAATGTTAATGGTAAAAATTAAATGAACACTGGTGAAATATAGAGTTCCCACACTTCTAACAACCCTCTTCTAGGTTCGTTTGGCCAATACTCTTTTCCACTGAGTAAGGAGTTCACAGGACCAAGGGAAAGTGTCCCCAGACCACTTGTACAATATGATCTGGGAAGCCAGGGCCCAAAATTCTCTCTCCAGAGGTTCACCCCCAAGGTTTTCACCTCTTCCCTGGGCATACCAAGGGTGGACTATAGTACAGTTGGGTACACCTTCAGGTCTACAGGATAGCCCAGGGGCAGCTGATTGTAGATGACATAAAGGAGCTTGGACAGTCGGGCTGAGATGCCCACATGCATGCTCATGAGACCCTTCAAAGTATGAAATGCAGTTTAAGGTGGTAAGAGAATGGAGTGGGTAGCAGGATGAGGACTGGAGTGGAACTCAACAGGGTTTAAAAATAACATATTTGAATTGGATCTTCTAGGTCATCATGAAGATATTGTTAAGGAAGGAGAATAGAACATGTCTCATTTAATAGTTGTGTTAGCTTGATTTAAAATCCTCAAAGATTTGACATATGGCATGTTGGCTTACATGTGTAATTGTTCTCCTCAAACTGTAAATGTTGGGGACAGGCCTGATGACAACAAAGAATGTGTTTCATAGGGTTTCCTGCAGGAAAGCAGTGGTGGTTTCGTTCTGAGTATTTCCATATTTCCTCCGGGAAAATGAACAGAGCAAGGTTGCTCTGTAGAACACTGAGACGGAATGGTGAGAAGGTGTGGGCAGGCTAAGGGGCTGGGTGGATGCAGACCTCAGAAATATGCAGAAAACATACACTGCTAAAAGGAAAGAACTCCACCCTGAGCAGGTACGGCTGGGAGCTAGACTAAGATCTTACAGGAACCAATGATAGGAGAGACAAAGTGAGAGGTGAAGAAAGTGCCTGGTGGGGCCCAAAGGTAGGTCTTGGAATCTAACACAAAAACAAACAAATAATAAGTAAATAAGCAAATCAATAAAAGTACCTTCTAAAAGGAGTGGATGATCTTGGAAGGCAAGGCCTGTACCCATGTAGGTGTTGGGAGGTGTAGCAACTGGTGAAGGAACCAGGCAAATGCATATAGGACTGGCTGAATAAATCCTCCTGAATTAAATTAGAGTCTAGAAGAAAGATAGCACATTTTAAGGAAAATATCTATCTCTGTAGCAACAAAACGTGTCTTTGACCTATAATGTCTTGAAGGATACATTGACCCTACTCCTTTCTCCAAGTAACTCTGGCTATCAACAAATCCAGTAAAATCCAACTCATTCAATATGAGTATCAAACAAAGAGTAAGCACAGCACACGTACAAAGACACCACAAGAAAAAAATGTTTCTAAAAATTAGCAAAACTATTCTACAAATGAAGGAACTTCAGTGGGAAAAAATATCTGCAAAGCAGATAAAAATTATAACCTAACATTAAAACAATACTGAAGTAATTACTCTTATAAAAGAAAACCAAAAAACAGAAATATAAGAAATCATGCAAGTGTTGCTTGGGCCAAAGTTGTCAAAATTAGGAGAAGGTAAAACAGTTACTAGCAGAACTCAGGAAGGAAATGGATAAAATCAAATTATTTCAGAAATGAAGATTAATTATTAGCACTTGAGAGAATAGACACTACTGAGAGTAAAACACAGGATAGAAACTAGAAAAGCAAACAAAGTGAAACAAAAATAAAGAAAGAAATTTTTTAAAAATCATAGAGAAAAAATGGTGACTATAGAAGACAGTCAAAGGAGATTCAATTTGTGCATTAGTAGATTATTCCCCAAAGAAAACCCAAGCAACAAAACAGAAAAAAATAAAATATAATTTAATAAACCTTTCCTGAAATGGAAGAAGACCTGAGTTTGCATGATGATAGGGCATCAGGAAAAGTGACTCCAAATGATCAACAATGACACATACTTGTTAAGCAGGGCTTATAATCTTAGAGTTAAAGTTGATTTTTGGCTAACAAGAATAACAAAATAAAGAAGGAAATTTATAATGTTAAAGGGGACAATGAAATTTTAATGATATATGCATTAAAATGGCAGCTCCTATAACAAAGCAGAGTTTGCAGAAATTCATGGAGAAATAGAAAGATACAAGTTGTAAGAAGCTTCAGTTTACCACTTTTGGTCCAAGACAGATCAAGTGAACTAAAAATAAGTAAGTACAGAGAAGACCCAAACAATATAATCAAAAAGCTAGAAAAATTTTTGTTTACATAACTGAGAATTTTAGTTTATTACCACAGCATAATCATTCTACTCTTGCTGAAACTCATCTCTTACATCATTATATACCCACATCATTGTTATTGGGAGACCATAGAACCACTTCCATCAAAGTCAAGAACATGATATGCCTCTCAACCATTGCCTCTAACACCTGTATTATTTAATATTATATGAGAAGTATTCACTAATGAAATTTTTAAAAGTTACTGAAGATTAAAATTAGAAATAAAAAGATAAATCTATCATTACTTACATAAGAGTGTTTGGCCCCAACTGCAAAAGAATCAACTGAAGCCTACAAAAAATATAAAAGAATTTATTATTTAATGTGAATTAAATTTGTCTATCTACTTCTATTTTTATGGTTTTCATATATATACCCAACAACCAGATAGAACATATTTTAAAACATTAAAGCTTCATTAATAAAATACATAAAATATCTATGGAAAATTTAACTAGAAAATATAGACAACCTATATGAGGAAAACTGTAAAACTCACTTCATAAATACACAATGTAAACTTTTAATTTTAAACCTCATGTATCCATGGCAGACATGCTATGTATTTGTAGTAGTTAATTTTGTGTGTCAACTTGACTGGACAACAGGGTCCACATGTTATTCTGGGTGTGTCTGTGAGAGTGTTTCTGAATGAGACTAACATTTGAAGAGATCGACTGAGCAAAGTTAGATTGCCCTCCCAAATGTGGGTAGGTAGGCCTTATGCAATCAGTTGAAGGCCTGAATAGAACAAAAGGGTAAGTTTTCTTGAGGGTAAGTGGGAACACCTCTGGCTTGACTAATTGAACTGGGACATCAGTCCCTTCCTGACTTTGGACTCAGATTGAAACATTGGCTCTTCTTGAGTCTCAAGTGCGCCAGGTTTTGGACTGGAACTTGACAGCATTGGCTCTCTTAGTTATCAGGCCTTTGGACATGGTCTAAAACTACACATCAGCTCTTTTGGGTCTCCAGCTTGCCAACTGCAGATCTTGGGACTTCTTATCCTCCATAATCACATGAGCGAATTCCTTATAATAAATCTCTTCTTATATATATATATATCCTGTTAGTTCTGTTTCTTTGGAGAACACTAATAGAGTAGTCAAAATAAAATACAATGTTAAAAAATAATCTTTCAGTACAATCAAACATAATCAGGATATTATTTCTTCTGAGGATGAATTTGTAAATGTCAAACTCCAGGTATTCATGGTTCCAAAAACTTTCTATTTTATTCTTATGCAAAAGGTCAGTAAATAGAGACACTAATGTGCCCAAATAGACTAGAATGGATAATGGCTTCTTAGTCCCAGGAATGTTGCTGTTTCTTGAAGAATTGCTGAATTTGAAGTGAAACTTTATCTCAAAGTGGTGCTATCTTCTGCTCATTCTTTGATCCTACACGTCACCTCAGGAAATCTATTTTCAGTCAATCAAAAAAACAACAACAACAACAACAACACTTATAAGGTTGCAAAAATCATTAAGTTGTTCACCAAATAATTACTTAGTGTTAACAGGTGACAAGCACTCTGATAGGCACTAAGATTATATTTTGGTCAATTATGCAGAGGCTTCTACAGACTCAAGTAGAAGAAACAGGAAGAAATAAATAGCAACAAAATAAGTAAATAAATATATAATTACAAATTATGGAAACAAACAAGACACAGAGACAAAAAATGGATGGAAGACAGATGAAGATAAAGTCACCAGGGAAAGTATCTCTGAAAAGGTGACATTAAGTCAGCAGCTAAAGATATATGAGTCCTGTATGAGAATATCAGAGTGAGTGGAGTTTTAAGCAGAGGAAACACCATGTGATGGATTGAGATGAGGAAGAAACTAACCTGCTTGAGAAAATGTCAGGAGTCAGTGAATCTAGAGTATGGAGGATGAGGGAATACTGTGTAATACGAGCTTTGGAAGCTGAGCAGGAGATTGACTAGCAGGGTGGCCACATCCACGTGCCTGGGCTTAAGACAAAGTGCAAGGAGAGATTTAAACTTGTCAGTGAGAGTCATGCCAGATTTATGTTTCAAGAAAGACTATTTCTGTGGCTGTGTACAGAATCAGTTAGGGATGGGAATGGCTATGTTTGGTGTGCATGCAGGTATTGCAGTAGGTGGATTTAAAATCATGATAACTTGGACTAGAGTATGACAATGAAGATGGGGAGAAGTTGATCACCTGGATATACATTTAGGAGACAGAGATGATTGGACTTAGTGATCAACTAGATGTAGAGGAAGAGAGACAGGGAGGAATTATGAGTGCCTCCCAGGTTTCAGGTCTAAGAAACTGGGTAGATGATGGTGCCAAAGAAAAGGAAGACAGAGGGAGATTTTCAGAGGAAAATAAACTGAGTCTTGGATCTATTTTTGTGAAATAATCATGAAGCATCCATGAGAGGGTGTTATATAGATAGACATATAAGTTAGGAGGTCAGAGGAAAGGTTGAGACTAGAGGTACACGTATAGGAATTATTGGCCTAAAAGTGTATTTTAAGTCATAAGAATGGAGAAGGACATTCATGAAAGCATAAGGCTTGGAGCTCAGATGAGAATATTGAGAAAATTTAATACTTAGAGATATGATATACAGAGGAGATGCAAAGGAGACTTAGAAGGAACATGTAGAGAAGCAGGGGGGAAACTGGGGAAATATGGAACCTTGTAAGCCAAGAACAGATAGAATTTTGAGAGAAGAATGGTCAATTATTGAAGGTCCTAATGTGGATTTTGCATTATGGAGGTCATTAGCGACCAACTGGGTTGTGAGTGTGAATGTCAGCTTCAAGTAAATTATGAAGTGAACACGAAGTGAAGAAGTGAGGGTACTGTGTACACACAATTATTTTATGGAGTTTTATGGTGAAATAGAAAGAAGAATGGAATAGTAGCTGGAGGGAGATGTGGATTGGCACAGAGCTTTTTAATTTTATTTTTTAGGTTGGTAATACTAGATTAGGTTTATACACTGGTGGGAATAATTCAGTGGAGAAGGTGTGACCAAAGCATCGAAGTTCCTGAGAAGATGAGAAGAATTGGATCCCAAGCATGATAGAGGGACAGGCCTTTGATTAAAAGAGGACACACTCAATTATAAGAGGGACAGAGACAATAGGAATCTTGGACGGAGGCTTTCAGATTTTGTGGTAGAAAACTCCTATTCTTCTCAATGAAATGCGAGGTGAGCAGAAAGAGAGTAGGGGGTGGTACCCTCAAGGAGAAGATGACAGTTAAGCAGAGTCTTCAAAGAAGAGTAGGTGGGCACATGGGAGGAGAAATGGGTTGAGTGAAGGGGGCAGACTGAACAGTGTTCCTAATGAAGGACTGTCTGTTGACCAAGTGACCAAGTCACAGAACAAAGATAACAGACTGGTGCATTCTATTGAATCTATTCAGTAGATTCAATAGATTAATGTAGCTGGAGCCAAAGATGCAAGAGCTAAGATGGAGGACCTTGGATGAAATACTTATGAGTTTGGATAGTGTTCTATAGGTAACATGGAGCCGCTGAAAGCTGTAAACAGTGATAAGAAGAACGTCACTCAGACCACAATGCCGATAATACATTTGAGGGATGTGAAACTAGGGACAAATCAAAGAGATTACTGCAGTGGTCCAGGTGAGAGAGGATGATATCCTGAGTTAAGGTAGTAACTTCAGGAATAGAGAGGAAAATACAGATTAAAAAGATATTAGACAGTTTTATTTGACAGAACTTTGTTATCAAATATTGATAATTATATAGGGAGAGAGAGGAGGTGAAAATTTAGGGCATAATTCTGGTGAGCAGCTACAGTTAAAGTGCAGCAGGAGAGAAACAGCTAGAAAGGTGGGAAAATAATCAGGAAGAAATGGGAGCTGTCACAGAGTCAAGGTAAGAGAGAATTAAGTAAGAATAATCATAATAAATGCACAAAAAATAAAAACCACAGGACCTGAAATAGAAAACTATCCATTGTAACTAGTATTTGCAGAAAGGAAAACAAATGACAAGAAGTTTTTAAATACTGTACAAAAAGAGAAACAATAGAGTTGGTAATAAGGAATTCTAAAGGATAAATAAAAATAAGTTTTAAGGGACTCATCATTACAAATTTGTTTATCAAATAAAGTGTGTCAGTGGCATCTGTAATATTTTATGTTAGGAAATAGAAAACAATTATGGTAACTTCCTTCAGTTCACTCATTAACTCCCCAAACTCTATTTTCCTCTCAAGGTCATAAGTCCCTCAAACATATAGCATGGGGATTTTCAGGAATATAACCTACAAGGTTGGGAAGGAAATACTGTATCTCAGAATAGGTTCTGCCATCAGTTAACCACTGAATCTCCCTAGGCTTTTGTTTCCTCATCTGTAAAATGAAGTATTTGAGTTAGGTGACCTCTAGGGTCTCTTCCATGGTGAGACCCATATAAGTCTGTGAATTTGACCATTATCTCCAAAATATTCCTGTGACTTTTGTGATGCTCTTGGCAATAAAACTCAAAGTGACAGGTCTGCAAACCACAGCCTGCCTGCCCACTGATTGTTTACTTCAAATAAGTTTCTTCTCCCATTCTGTCTCAATTTCCATTTTGTGAAAACAGACACATTTGCAAAAACAAAGCCAAGAACTATAGAATTTGAACAAGCAAGGTAACTTGTACAAGGAAACACTTAGTATTTCTTGTATGGATGAATATAGAAATAAATATTCAGAATTTATCTCCTCTAATATACCAGAGGCTACTAGAATCCCTTCTATAATCCCGTGACCATCTACCTCTTTTTGAATATCTCCAGACAATAGGAACTCCTGATCTTACAGGGATGCCAGTGAGTCCTTATGGCTAGCACAAAGAGTGGCAATAGTGCAGCCGGGAATGGAAACCAGTTCCATTTAGCCAGGACAATGCCAGATAGCAGTGTCAAAGGTATGTGTCAGAAAATGCCAACCTATGAAGCTGAAGTTCAGTAGCATTGAGGAGCTTCCAGGGACACAAATAGAAGGAAGAGTATTCAAACTGATGTTGCCATAATGTAAAGCTTTATCAGGGTATATCTTTGACATTTTGTAGGAAAAAAGAAACCCTTATTCTTGATACAAAGTGAACTCTGTTTCCACTGTGATCTGCTCTTCCTGAAGACCTTAGCTCCTTAGCCATATAGGAGACACTTTATTTTTTACACAACCCTCTTAGGTTTTTCCAAAGAATGGCCTATAAAATGCCTTCGTAATAGCTTTGCTGACGAGTCATGGGATACTCTCTACCATTAATATGGCAGATCTTCAAGAATCCAAAGATGTCAATTATATCATCTGGTTTTTTAAAATCATGAAATACTTCAGACACCAAAAATGGTTTAGAGTATATGAATACTTACGAACCCTCTACTCAGCTTAAGAAGTAGAAAATTCAAATTTTCTTGTACCCCTCGTGCTGTCATTTCTTTTTCTCCCTAATGTATCTCCTGAAATTTGTCTGTATCATTCTCAAGCATATTTTGTATTTTTACTACACATGAATGATTCCATAAAAGGTATGTTTCACATTTTTTAGGAGTTTGGGATTAAAATATACACACTACTATACAAAAAACAGATAGCCAACAAGGACCTACTGTATAGCACAGAACTATACTCAATATCTTGTAATAACCCATAATGGAAGAGAATGTAAAATAGGAATATATATAAAAAATAACTGAATCATTTTGCTGTACACTAGAAACTAGCACAACATTGTAAATCAACTATATTTAAATAAAAATTTTTAAAAATTATGATGCTTCCAGAAATATTTTTGTTTTTAAACTTTATATACATGGTATTATACTGTACCTCTAATTCTGCAACTTGACTTTTCTCTTAAAACCCTGTATTTGACATTTATCCACATTGCTACACTTAGCTCAAGTGTGTTCTTTATGTAGCTGGTGTAGCCCAATCTATAAATGTACCACATTGTATTCATTATTTCCCTGGATACTTAGGCTGATGAACTGCTGTCCTTGAAAATGGAATTTTCAATTGCCTGAATATTCCTGAACCCCAGTGTGTGCTTTCTCACTCAGTAAGAGGAGATCTCATTTGCAGCCTCCAGGAAATGTAAAGACCTTTTAGTGAACAGTCTAGTAAGAGGAGGAGGCATTTTGATTTTTCCTTACTTCCCCAGGTGGAAAAATTCAGGGAATATGGTGAAATGTAATTACAACTCCCTTTAATCTTATTTATGACATAAAGGGATGTTTCTTTCTAATTTACACACATAAATTAGAGCAAGCAAGTAGAGTACTTCAAAGAAGGAGGGGAGATTAAGTAAGTGTTTGGCAGAAATTGTTTGTTCTATCTCAGGGCCGCTGTGGAAAGGTCAAATATTAGGACTATGAAGAGCAATGGGCCCAATGTTTTCATCTCATTGTCACGTGGCATTTCTCACAGATGCCCTATAACAGCCGTCTGACTTTGTGCTTTGTGAAACTGTGTAAATACATGTATACACTTGTTTGTGTATGCTTGCATACACATTAATGGAAAAAGAGGTGTCAAATAGTAGAAGTAATTATCTCTTGGTATTGAAATCATGGGTGGTTTCCTGGATGGGGTAGTTCCTTGCATGCAACACTGACTCTGCATCCTTTGTGTTGGCACTGAACTGGACTCTGCAGACACCATGGGCAGCTCCACACTTGTGGACTTGCCCTGCACTAGATGTTCCAAATCCTATACTCTAAACATGAACTAATTTTGAAATAAGACAAGACCAATAAAAGTTAACATTTTTAAAGAAGCTATCAGATATGCTATTGGAATTAAGCTATGAATGGAAAGAGATCATTTGTTTTAATTAGCGCTATTTCACTGACAAGATAAAAAAAAAGGCAATATTTAAGATGCTACTAATATGGTTAAGTAAATTCTTTTGCTGAGATCATCGTAGCCATTTAAAAAGAGAAAACTGGGGATAAGGAGAGCCAAACAGACCTATGTCCACAGCTTCTATTTGTCTGGGATGGGAGTAGGTTGGGCACGCAGGTAAACTAAGCAGAGCTGTGTGAAATCAGCCAGCTGGACCTTGGTCGCCATAGCCCTCTCCTGTTTGTCTTCTCCATAGGAGGTCACGCTGCCTAAACTCACAACCTTCAGGTCTGTTTACTCTTTCCGTCATTCTCTTTGCTCTGATTCCTCTGCCCTTCAATTTCCATCACAACCACCCTGAACACTGAAACAGAAATGATTCTAATGTTATTTTTTACTAAAATAGCATTACTTAAGATATTTTTTACTAAAACTCATTTACATGGAAATTTCAGCCCTTTGCCTATGGATGTATCAAGGTTTATTCATTTCTATGATCAGGACTTCTTGAATCTTGAAACCATCCATAGCAACTTCATAGACACCCAACCAGGTGAGTCCCACCCAGGCAGGCCTGGAGTCACCTGTGACCATGCCCATCACCCACTATGCCCATGGTCTTCAGGTGGACAGCCTCCTTCTTATTTTAGCTTTATTCTCTTTCTCGCTCACTTCCATCTAAACAGTAAGCTGTCTGAAGGCAGGCCCAGGTTTAGATTTACCTACCATTTACCTGCTGTGGAGGGCAGAGCTCTGGCACAAAATAGGCACTTAATGTTACATAGTAAGTCAATGAATGGCAGTCTGCACAGGCATTTCAGTGGAAATTCAGGAAATGCTACAAAGGAAATGTAAGCTCCAGACACCGTATTAAGCTGGAATTCAGTGTGTTTGGTTCATTTGTCCCCATGAGAGAAAGTGCATGTACCCTTGCCTGGTCCCTGAAATAAAGCCATAGGCTCAGTGCTGGACTAAAACCTCATCTCCCAACCAAGGTGCCACCACTCTAGCGAATGATTCTTCATGGCATGGCTGTGTGCTACAATGGAGGTTCCTTCAGTTGCCAAAAGACGCATGTAAGCAGTCAGCAGGAACTTGCTTCCTGGAAAACCCCATGCATAAGCCTGCCTTTGTCATTTTAAAGCCCACGCAGCCAGCAATGGCAATTCAGAGCGGGATCAAATGGGGCAAACAGGATATCCAGAGGTGTCTTTTCTCTCTATTCCTTAAGCTTAGGTCTCTCCCAGGATTCTCAGGAGGAAGCTAGAGCTCTAAAGCTTTCTATTATTTTCTCCTGAAGAAATCTCAAACTTAAAATATTCAAAACTAATTTATGATCTTGCCTTCCCCCTCCAATAGCCATTCCTCTCAACCCTACATCCTTCTTCAAATTATCTAATTGAGCAACTTTGAGATCATCTTGAATTCTTCTCTATTCCTCACTCCCTGTATTAGTTCACTAGAGTTACCATAACAAACTAACACAGATTAGGTGGCTTAAACTAGAAATTTATTGTCTCACAGTTCTGGAGGCTAGAAGTCATAGATCAAGGTTTCAGCAGAGTTGGTTTCTTTTGAAGACTCTCTCTCTTTAGTTTGTAGATGGTTGTCTCCTTCCTGTGTTTTCACACCACCTTCCCTATGTATGGGTCTGGGTCCAAATGTCCTATTCTTATAAGGACACCAGTCATATTGGAGTAAGTTTCCCCCAGTGACCTCATTTTAATTTAATTATCACTCTAAAGACCTTGTCTCTATATACAGTCACATTCAGAGGTACTGGGGTTTAGGACTTCAACCTATAAGCTTTGGAGGCACACCTAACACTGCCCAACAGTCAGTGTGACCTATTGAGGACTGGAATCCAGCTCTACTGTTTATATTACATGTGATCAGAGAAGAGTTATTTAACATTCTGAGCCCATCGCTTTCTTAGTTTCTAGCAACAGAAACTAACTCTAACTAATTTAATCAGAAAACAAATGTATTAAAGCTATCAGTGTCTAACAGAAACTACAAGAGGGCCAGAGAACCAGCTTAGAGATGACCAGATAAACCCGATATTACAAGTCAAGACACAGCACTGAACATATAAATCTATCTCTTCCATCACCAGTGCTCTGGTTGCTGTATATGCACTGCTAACCTCACAGTCACTGAGAACCTGACATGGCTGAAAGAGCCATGGTGATTCCTGCCTCTGGAAGCTAGGTGCAGTACAGGGATCCTGCCACTGCTTTCACCAGAGTGGTGTCTCACACAAGCCCTCTTTGTAGCTTTAGATTCTGGATCAAATTCTGACACAGGCACATCTACGTGTGGAGGGTCTTCCAACATCAGTGTTACACTATCAGGGAAAATGAGTATTTTGTATTTTCAACCTCGTATTGAAATTGGTTTCTGCCTCACTCGTGAGGCTAGGCATTGTGCAAATATAGAAAAGAGCTTTTGATGCCAGCCAGCCAAAAAGTGGGAAAATATACAATATCTCTAATTTTAAGTCACTGTCTCTATATAATATACATATATAATATGCATATTACATAAAACATTCATAATACTAGTACCTACTTCTTAGGTTTATTGTTAGCATGAAATGAGACTATATATGTGAAATCAGTGTGTTGGACATGGTAGGGCACAAAAGTGAAATGCTTTTATTTTGTCTCCAACTATTTGTTGTGCTGGGTTGTGGCCCCTTTTGCCACATCTTGACGTCTTGGGTGGATCCCCTAGCTTTCTAGTCACTTTCTGTACTTAAAAAAATCCCAGTCAAGTTCAATACATTACAGTACAGCCCAATTTAAAATTTGGATCTCACATTTATTTTAATGTGGTTGGGGATGACAGAAAGTGTCACTTGGTTCAGGTAGAAATTCAGAGATAGATGTTTTAGAAGGTGCACAGGTCCCCACTTTTTTCAGCATCCTGTTGAAAAAAAAAACATGTTTGAGGCAGGGCATTGCTAGATTCACCTGTGGCTCTGCTCCAAGAAGAGAGGGACCCTCTGTGAGAAGATAGTTGTACAAGTGACTTTAGATGGAGAAATAAACATCTGGGGCTCAGGCATCAGGTATTCTTAGCTTTGGTGCTAGGAGTTTAGGGAAGTGCTGGAAAATATCAGCTGCCCTGCACTTGGAGATCCCAGGAGCCCTGGGCCCAAGAGAAGCTGAGCTGTAAGGCAGTTTTTCCTTGGGAGGTGGAGAGGGGAAATCCTGATGCCTGTTAGTTCATTATTAGGTGACTCTGAGAAGGATAATTGACATTACTGGACACTCCTGCTTATCTTCCCGAAAGCTCTTCCCCTCATCAGAGCTCAGACCTGGCTCCTGGCTCAAGGGTCTGTAATTGGGGGAAGGGCACAGGCTGTTGTTACACTCCTGCTGATTTTTGCTCTTTTAGACCTTCAATCCTAAGGTGAGTTGAAGCTGAGGATGGGGAAGAGAAAGGGGTTTAAAAGCTTTTCGTAACTGATGCTGCCCTGGGACCTCCATTGGCAGATGACTCCTGGTGCACGGCAGGCATTTAACTCTGGCTCCTTGAGGCATAAGATGTGCTCCAAGGTGACCTCTTCTCCGTACCCTTCTCAGTCTTTGCCACTCCATGTACCCATCTCAGCCTCTTGCTCAACAGTAGCCTTCTTGGGCACAGTACCAGCAAAACAGCTCAAGCCTGACTACTGATCCTCATGAAATTCATTCAGCCTTGTTATGCCAAACACAGAGTGGTCTTCTCTGTGTTGGGCTTTTCTTTCCAATTTCTTCTCCCTTGCTCAAATAGACACACAAGGGAGACTAAAAACTCCATTACATAAGCAGACATTCAACTGAGAGAGGAGGCATCACTTCTCTCTTCAGGCTGCCTGCTGCTGCGCAGTCCCTGGGATTGTGTCTCTGAGAATCCATCCCTTCTCCTAGGGAAAGGGATTCTCCTCCACCCCTGCCTGCACAGAGATGGGTAGGGAAATACCACAGCCCTATAGCTCACCTGCTAACTCTGTCTTGCCTGAGGTGGCTAGGAGCTTGAATTTCACTTGAGGCCGTTTTTATTTTTCCCTTAACTGGGCTGTCTGCAATCTGCTCTGTGCATGCAGGGCCCAGGGTTCAGTCAGGGATTTTGGTGGGTTTTGCCCACAGAATCAGGGCCTGTTCCACTCCAGCTCTCTCCTTTGAAGCATTCACCCTCAACTGCAAGCAGCTGGAGCTGCCCCAGGCTCTGTCCTTTCCCTGTCAGAAAGATGGCCAACTTCTATTCAGCTCTGTTACCCATACTAGCTCAAGACTGTAGACCACACTCAGGGAAAAACTACAGAAGTGAGAAATGCACCCTACGTGGTAACAATTTTTAGGTTTTCTCCCTCTCCCAAATTTGCTGCTTTTGTTCACATTCTAGAGCCTTCACATAGTTGTTTTTTGTAATTTTTGCCCACAGATTATAGTTGCTATCTATGAGAAGATTGATCTGCTGGGGGCTGACTTTGTCTTACCAAATCAGAACTGCGTTTGTCTATTTTACATTCCCTGGACAACCCACCACTATGTTTTATACATAGTAAGGACTCAATCAGTTAGATGAAAGGAGGAATTAACAAAACAGCATGTGCCATGGCTCACGGGCCCAGCCGCTCCGCGGCATGTGGGATATTTCCAGACCGGGGCACGAACCCGTGTCCCCTGCATCGGCAGGTGGACTCCCAATCACTGTGCCACCAGGAAAGCCCTCTCTTCTCCCTTTTACATCATTCTTATTACACTTTTGTTCCCAGATGTATCATCCACCAATTATGGCCCAGAATTTCTATTCACTGAAACCCTCCAATATCCAGGGCACCTGGTAGAACCCAGCAGAGATTGCAAAAGATAAAGAATATTCTTCTGTCTTCTAAGAGCTTGTGATCTAGGGCAACCTTCTGTACATCCAAAAGAAGAGTCAAGGGAGCATAGTAGTGACCAAAGGGAGGAGGACTCAGAGCCTGAGTTGAGAATCTTGTGTTTTAGAAAGTATGTTAGCATTACCCAAGATAAGGGAGCATAAAAGGGAAGTATGGAAGTTTGAAGTGGGCCAAATGTATCTCCGGCTATTTTTACACCCCTCTAACTTCTCTCCCTTCTACGTTTCCACTGTCACATGCTTTTCTCCTCCCTGGTCAAGTACATACCCCAAAGCTCCCACCAAAGCCTGAATGGCACTTTCTCCAATAACATTCCTTTGAAAATCTGGTTCTCTTCAGAACCCTTTTTTGTCCTGTGGAGTTTTCATTTTTTCTTTACTTCCCTGAGCCACAGAAGAAAACTGTTTTACTGCTGTTGTTGTCATATGTGTGTTTCCTGTTCCTGAAAATAATAGTAATTTACATCTTTTAAGGGAAAATATGAAAATATTGTCATGTGCAAGGGAAAGAATAAAAAATGATCTATACCTTAGAACTCAACCAATCACCATTATCATTTTAATGTCTAGCTTATGTCCTTTTCCCATTAAAATAATTTTTACAATATTACATTTCTCACTTGATTTTTTAAATTTAATGTCACATCGTGGACATATTTTAGAGCTTTGTAGTCTTCAAAAACAAGATTTATGTCACCTTAGTTTTCTATCTTATTCTTGTACCAGGAGGAGTGTGAACATATGTCAGATAGCTTCCCTGAAATATATTTTGATTGAATCATAGTGAAATGAAGAAAAGATATTCATGATTTTGGTCAGTTTAAGTTCAACTTGGGCTAAGAGAGAATTCCTTATTCCAGCCCTGGGTAATTATAGCTGTTGAAAGAAACCATATGGTAATTATTTGGGGATAATATTTACTGAACATTATCTAGACTTTAATGTCAAAAGAAGCTACACTGTTTTAACCACAGAGTACAAATTCAAAGGTGGAGATTCCAAATAACTAAATTTGGTGGAGAGCAGCAGGGGGTTAGTCCTGCTGAAATTAGAAAACTTGACTAGGGAACACGGGGCTACAGAAAGCTCATATTTAAGCTAGTTAGTTAGTTAATTAGTTTTGAAAAGAAAGATTTACATTATTAGAAAATATATATTCAGGAATTGTGTTACAATCAACAACATTCATGTCTAAGCCTCAGGTATCTCATTAGGGGTAATGATTAATAGGTAATAAACATAGTAGTTATGTAATAACACATGCAGCTACTCTGTTCCTAAAAGCGTAGATGAATACACCCCAAAGTAAAAGCAATGCTCTCCCATAAATAACTTCATCACTCACGTTCACACTTCAGATGTCACCTCGGGTGATGACCATGATGAGGGTAATAGCTGACTTTTAATGAGCACTTCCTCTATGCCAGAAAATGTCCTAAGTACTCTGTATACATTAACTATTAAGTCCTCTAAACTGCCTTTGAGACGGGCACTTTAATTAACATCACTTTACAGCCGTAAGACTGATGTACAGAGAGGTTAAGAAAAGTGCCCAGTGTCACCAGTTGAAATAGAGGAGCCAGAATTTGAACCCAGGCAATCAGACTCCAGAGGCAACGCTCTTAACCTGAATGAATTATTATATTATTCTTAGCATGTTAATCAGTAGAGTGGTTAGCTTAATTTTGAGGAACGCCTTATTTTTTTCTCAAATAAACATCTACAATGCCTGTTACCTTATAAGACAGCGCATAGCATTTGAAATACTTTTGCACACATTGCTTCATTCAATCCACACAAATACTTCTTTTGTTTAACAGAAGAAGAATGTGGACCTCAGATGAGTCAAGTATCTTGTCATTTACTGTACTACTCAAAAGGACAGACTCAAGAATAAAGCAAGTAACCATTGACAGTACTTCTAACTTTGATTTCATTGCCCCGGTCAAACATAGAGGCATCAAATGGACATCCTCTAGCAGGAGCTCAAGACAGCTCAAGACAAATTTTCTTGGCATTGAAATCTCATTACAGACCTAGGAAACATTCAGTGCAATCAACATCAGTAAAAATTATGACATATTTGGAAATCTGTGCTGCAGGTAAAACTTAGACTTTCCTGGTGGTTTTACTGCCTTAGAACAAATTCTATGTATTTTCTTGATATGAAGAGTAGCATCTGTAAGACTGAGATAGGGGTCAGTCCTAATCAGAGAGGTCAGAGAAGCCAGAGTGGGTTGTTTCACTCTGAGTTCACTTTCTGGATCATTTTGGTGACAAATTTTGGAAATGGCCAGAGATGAGCATGGACTACAAAACTCTCACTATGAAGGCATCCACCGTAGATGACAGCCATTACACTGAAGAAGGGGTAACTTTTTTGAAAGGGAACATGGGTCCCTTTACACACTACCCTTGGGTAAGCTAAAAGCTTCTGGATAACCTCCTTCTCGGTAGACCTCAGAAATTGCAGGTAATGAAGGGGGGGGGGAAAGAAGAAGTCTTGTACAGTGTGGCAGTCCACTTCTACAGATAACATTTCATGATATCCAGTTATGACAGACAAGGAAAGAGACCAAATTCTATAATAAGTGAAAAAATCTCCACATACATACTATTGAGACTGTTTTACTACAAATGTTGTTATAAATGTTGCAAATGGCATCCATGGGCTTATAGGCTGATCTATGCAACTGAACGAGAATTCCAACCAAATCATCTATTTTTGCCTAAGTACCTCTGCGGCTTTTGAGTTCTTATTGAATCCAAAGGGACACTAGCACATGTGCTGGTGAGTCATTGCACGTAAATGTGTCCCAAGTTTATTGACAGAAGAGGATGGGATGAGACTTGACAGAGAGGGTTTGTCATCCTTGGTGGGTATGTGGGGGGGCAGTTTCCTGGGTTTTTGTTGCTGGTATTGACACTCAGTTGTGCCTCGTTGGCTGCCTCCAGATGTGACTCACAACTCGAGAAAACTGAGCCAAATGCCAAGAGTTGATAAACAGAGGGGTAGAAACTCCTTTCCTCGAATCTTCACGAGGGGCAGCTTTTCCAGTTGAGTCTGCTGGAGCTGCCATAAACAATATAACCGTTTCCACCAAGCACTACTTTTTCCTCACTCTTGGAGCATGAGGTGGGCAGGCTTCTTTATTTCACACATCATGTTTGGCTGCCTCTGCGGTTCTGCAAAGACAGATGTCTTTGGAAAGTTAATGAATGAGGAACGTGCTGGTGGGTCGTTTCCTGTAGGGGAAGGTGGTGGAGTTATTGAAACTTTGACTCCCACGTCTGAGGCTGGCTACACTGAGCAGCTTCACACATGGTTACCGCCACTGATTTCCTTTTCATTGCATGGTACTGACAGGTTATGATTGCAGAGCCATTCATCTTAAGTTAATAAATCAGAAGGAGGTTAAAAAAAAAAAAAAGGCTGTCTGTGATGCCTCCTGTGGCAGCTTTGGGAAGTCAAAGGACACAGGGGTTTTAGCTTGATCCTGATTTGAGCTTAAGAGGAAAATTATTTATCTTCAAGTTGTTAATTAAGAAAGAAAAGGAATACCCTTTGTTGACTATTCTATCGCATCCAGGGACATTTCATGATAACAAGCTGCCTGGGCTGCTTCATCTGAAGCAATTCACCCTACTAGCCCAACACTGTCTATAACACTTTTCACCTTTCCTTGTATTTTCCACTACGGCGAAATCTCACCCGAATAGAACTGCTTTGTACTAATTGTCTACCACTGAGGCTGGTCAGAAAACTGACAAATATGGCCAAAGAAAAAAGATCGAACCAAGGCTTTTTTCATTCTTAAAAAATATATCATTCTTATTCTTATTACTATTATTTTTGAAAGTAAGATTACTACAATTTCCAGTTTATTGAACTGGTATGAAGAAAAATACTTGATAGAAGGAGTGCAGTCTTCCTCCACAAGTTTTGATGCTTCTAAGAGGAACGCTGTGCATGCAGATCACACCTTCCACATTCTTCACTTGAAGCTCATTCCACAATTATTTTTAACTAAGCACAACGCTTGAGAACGTGCACACCCTTCCAGGAAAGGGAGAGGGGCTGTAAAAATCACTGCCATGATAAAAATGAAGGTATTGTAGCAAGTCCCCACAGTGAGGCTGTTATCTTGTGATGCAAATGTCTCTGGCAGAGCTTGGGAAAGACTGGATAGGGACTGGATAGAAGAGAAGAAGTGAAAGAAAATGCTTCAGCCATTGAGAGATATTCCTGAAACTGGCTTCCTTTATTAGCAAGATAGCAGATCACAGCTGGGCTGTCTACCACTTCTATTTCAGCAAATAACTTCATTATAGTGAGAATAATGGGAGTTATCCCCACTTCAATGCCCCAGAGAAATCTGGACAGGCCTGGGAGACACTGTGTAGCAGGGTGCCAGGAAATAGGGCAGGGTAGCTGGACTAAAGGTCATGTGTTTTGCAGCTTCTTTCAGTTTATGCTGTCTTTTCCTTTTAGTGAAAATTCGTATTTGTCCAAGAACTCTGAGCTTGCTTCTGGTAGATACTTGACTTCAGAGCTTTCTGAAAGTAAGGGGGAGGTGATCAAAATGGGAAAGGATCTATTTTGACTGGGGTCCACGTACATTTGGAAAAGCCCAAAAACCTGAAATTTAGGATCATTACCATGTGACAGCATGTCAGGAAAAGTTATTACCTAAGCAAAAGCTGGACAGGGTGTGTTGATTTATATTTCTGCCTCCTCTTCCCCTTATCCTTTTCTTCCCTCTCTTCCTCCTCCTTTTTTCAATGTTTTCTACTGTTAAATTCAAATGGCTGTGATTAAAATACTACATGTCTTTAGGAACCATATTTTCACATAATTATTACCAAGATGAGATAAATGATTGTATTGATAAACAATCATTATAGCTCTTTTGCATTTCATATAACTCTGCTTCTGAAAGCTTTCAACAGAAAAGAATAAAGGTGATGATGATGGAGCCACCACTATGTGCACTATGTGTTTTCACAGGTGATCCTGTGAAACTCATGTGGAACTCAGGAGGTGGGTATTATTACGTCTGATTTTATCAAAAGAGAAAGAGGCCCTGGGAGACTAGATATCTAGCTCAGATTCATAGACATGGAGCCATAATCTGAACCCAGATCTAATTCCTAAATTCCCGCTTCTTCTAAAAATAAGTCTTACTCCATTATTGTTTATAAATACATTTCTCACTAATATTTAAGAAATCCCAGTGATGTTCATAAAGGCTATGAAGCCCTTTTTACAGGTAAAGGACCACGGCACAGAGATTCATACTAAAACAAATTAAGGCAGCCTCTGAAGGCAGAGCCACTTGTGGGACCCCCCTAGGCCTCCCATACTGCAGTCAGTTCCTGTGTCAGTAATTACCTTCCCTCCCTCATGCCGGAATTACACCAACACATCCTTCAAGAGCCAGGAGGCTGCTCCTCTTAGAAAAACTTGTTGACCTTTATAAGGTAGAATCTGATGCCCCTCATTTGGGCTCTTTTTAAACCTTGCATGTAGCACTATTACCCTAAGTGCAATTGTTAGTTTTCTTATTTAAGCTCTCTGCCAGCAATCTGCGAGTTTGCACTTTTGGGACAGGCACAGTGCTGTGTCTTGTTTCTCTCCTGATTTTAAGCCATAGGATACATACTTTGGGAGTTTCTCCCAGATGTGTAATGAGAGTTGACGTTTACCGATCTCTTACCATGTTCCAAACACTACTTTTGTACTTTGGATGATCCAACTTTTTAAACCTCATGCAAGCCATCAGAGCTTTTACTAAGCCCAGTTTATAGGTCAGGACCTAAAGTATAGGAAGTAAATTGTTCAAGTTCACATAAAGAATAAAGGTGGAGATTCAAACGCATGCATTCTGACACCAGAGCACATGCTCTTAATCACTGACCAAGATTATGATGTTTTTCAAAGAAGTTCAAACAAGTTTGTGGAATGAATAAAAGAAAGTAAACCTAGAGTAAACCCTTCAAAAACTTCAGGCCCTAACAAAGTCAAATGAGGACATTGGGAATATGATATCTAAGCACCTTCACTTCATGAGTCTGAATCACAACAAATAAAATCTCACAGCTAATGAATGTCCCAGTACAGGCTAGAAGCCTCGCCTGCTCAAGCCCTCACAGCAAATTATGGAAAAGAACACACCAAGGGGGCTTACACTGTACACCATTCTTCATTATCTTTCCCTGATGCTAGTAAGCTTTTCGGTTTACACGTCTAGCTGGCTATGGATATTTTTGAAAAACAGGACTAATAGCTTTCATCAGATTTTCCCCTGATCCCCAAAGTGGCTCACTTATTAGTTCAGTGACTCAGACTTCACTGATTCCTTTACTGTCTGGGGATTCTGAAGTCTCATCATTGTCCGTGTTTCTCCCAGGTGTCAGAACCCCAGTTCTCCATAGGCTCAGATGTCTTTGCTGCCTGATTCACTCTGTTCACCAGAGCCAACAGCAATGAGGCTACAGGCAGAAGAGGAAGTAAAAGTTGGCATGGAATTTGAAGCTGCCAAATTTAATTCTTTTCTGTGTATACAGCATGACAATATACTAGACACCAGAGGATGCAAAAATAAGTAAAATGGCACTTCCTTTGCTCTCAGGGAACTTATCATTTAAGGGAGAGGGAAATGGTTGGCTACCATACTAGCTCTTTTTACAAGGCTACATCATATACTTGCTCAGAAAGAATATAAACAAAGTTATTTTGAGGGGAGCTGTTGGGTGTGTGTTGCTTCAAGATAATGAAAGAGAAGGCAGCTGGAGTAAGAATTAGAGCAATCGTATGTTGGATACCATTATTAATGTTTACGTAGTGCACACATGAATGGACTGTGTCACACAGGTCTGGAGAACCACATGTACAAATCCTTCAATCTGTACATTTTAGAGCTTATTGAGGAACTAGAAACTAATTACTACAAAGGAGCATTTTGAAAGCTCTTACCACATACTTTAGCATTTGATTTATATATCAAGCACTCAGTTCATTATAATTGAGTATTTTATACTTTCATATATGCATTCATTCATTTAACAATATTGAGTGCTGACTTTGAACCAGGCACTGTTCTAGACACTAGGAATAAAGCGTCAACCATATCTCTGCCTTATGGGGTTGACAGTCAGGTAGGAGAGAGATACAATCAATTAAACAAATGAATAAATAAATTGCAAAGTGTGCTATGAAGGAAACAAGGAGGCAAGAGAGAGAAAAGAAGGCAGTTACATAAACGAATGGAAAAACAAAAGGACATCTTCCTGTTTAGATTTTTAAGGGAACTATAATTTCACGCTACAAGTGAACCAAATACACCTTTTGGTCTAACAGAGAACAGTTGATTGTTAAAAACAATAGTCAGGGCTTCCTTGGTGGCACAGTGGTGGGGAGTCCGCCTGCCAATGCAGGGGACACGGGTTCGTGCCCCGGTCCGGGAAGATCCCACATGCCGCAGAGCGGCTGGGCCCGTGAGCCATGGCCGCTGAGACTGCGCGTCCGGAGCCTGTGCTCCGCAGCGGGAGAGGCCACAACAGTGAGAGGCCCGTGTACCACAAAAAAAAAAAAGAAAGAAAACAATAGTCAACTGAAAGTTAAGGTTACCATTATGAAAATAATTCGTGGAAGAAAAGAATACATTTTAAATTATATCAAAAATTTTAATTAGGACTACGATTTTATTGTTAGAACTTTGATAGTCACATTTCAAAGTGAAATTATTATGCGAGAACAGTAATGTTTAAGAACTATCAGCTGCTAGATTGTATGTACCATCACTGTACTGCACATATATGACGTGAAAATATGCTTGTTTTCAATTACTAATAGTAATAAACTTTTTGTGTCCAGCAGAAGGGAATTCAGAAACATGTTTTTCAATAATTTCTCTCCTAAAAGAAACTTTGTGACTCAGATTTATAGTTTGGGCAACTTTCAAAAAGTCTTCTTTTTCAACTACTGAAAATGGTTAGCAATCTAGAGCAGTGATTCTCATACTTTGGTGCACCCTTGGGTCATTGAAGGGTTCCTAATAAGGGTTCCACAGTAGGCCCTGGACCCACAGGTGTTGCTGAACTGCTGGTTTAGGGACCACACTTTGAGAACTACTGGACCGGAACATTCAATCTGACAAAATTCAAACACCATATTTAACTTCCATATACTCAAAATTACAAGTAATTTTCTTAAACTTGTCTTGCAATGTCTGCTGCTTTGAAGTTTAGCTAGTGAGAACAAAATGTGTGGAGTACTTTCTTATTTCCTTCATGTCATTTTCTTTATTTTGTTTGGATCAATTACTTATTCTGGGTACTGTTGAAATGACTTGAGAAATTTTTCTCCTTATGAAAATTTTGAGGTGGCAAAGTTGACATCCACAAAAATCATGAAAAATTCCAAATAGGAAGTTTTTGGAAAGAAATTTTGGCATAAATAGAATTAGATAGCTAAATATGAGACACGGTACTCAGGTACAATTTTGTTTAATGTTATAAATACTACTATGTCAAACAATTTTACAGAGATTAAATTTATGGTTTATTCACATCTTATATTACTTATATTTTATAAGCATGAGTTAACTCAGAAAAGGATATGTTCCAAAGTTGTCCATCCAACACTTTATTAGTATTCATAAGAACCATCAATTTCTCTATTTGATTCTTTGAAAATGTCAAATAATTGTTTTTGTAATAAAATCAATTACTTTCACAATAATTAGTCATGGCAGCACATTGCTTTGGCAATAATAGATATATATTTCTACTTCATCCTTAAGAATGTCATAAATATTATATCAGAAGACTAAAAACCTTTGGCACATAAATTTAATCAGCGTATGTCATGGATATGACATCACTATTAAGATTTGGGTGAAAGTTTATGCTGCGACTGGAAATTTGACTAGTTCAGGAGCTTGGATTTGCTTAATTTCAAAGTTATTTAAGCCAACTAAGTTGCTTGGGAGGAACAATAGACATTAACAAACCTAGGAAACAGAATTATATCAAGGAGTCAAAATATGAGGCCATAAGGAGGAAGAACACACGTAGAAAAAAGAAATGAAGGTGCAGAACACAAACACCCTTTCCTGAATCTGTATATTCCTCTCTATGTGTCTTGCAAAAGAAGTGGACTGGACCAAGCACACTAGGTAAAATTATGTTTGTTTCTGAAGGAGGCTTTCAGCATTTAAAATTCACTTCCTCTTGTGCCTTCCTGAAGATCTGTGGGCTCCTGGCAATCGTACATTCTGAGTGTCAGACACTAAGCCAAAGACACTTTGCAGAAAACCTCGGTTAGCAAAACACTCAGACTGCTTGAGCAGCCAGTGATAATTCTTTTCCCTTCAGTGAAGATCTCCTGGCTCCTCGAGCATACAAATAGTCTTTAGTTAACAGGCAGGAGAGGGTTAACCAATAATTATACCAACCCATACCGACCGGCAATTTGGCCATCTTCCCTGCACTGATTTCCAGCCTCCTCCAATTATCTAGCTTCCTGCACTACACCTGGTAGTCAAGGTCCCACCTCTGCAGTGCAGGACGCTGGTATGGCTGCCCTAAAACACACCTGTTGCGGGCAGATTCCTGCAGGTTAATTTCCACTACCAGAGAAATTGCTCTAAATTGCATTGACTTTCAATGGGCTCCCACTGGCAAACACCTGGAGGCAATCTCCTGCAGATGACTGCCCAGAGACCCAGGTGTGTTTCCGGAGGCTGCCTTGCCCCAGTTCATCCTGATGAGATGTCTTGGTGCTCAGAGTGCAAAACAACTACCCCAGGTTAATGAGTCGCAAAGACATTACATTCAAAAAGGCTCACAAAGAAAATGAAGCCTTAAAGGCAACAACCTCTGTCAACCAGGGGGAGAAGCACTTGCTCAAGAGAGAAGCAATAAGCTAACCGGGAGGTTTCATTCTAACAACCATCCCTGAGCCTCTTAGCAGCCCCTCCCCTTGATGGAAGCAAGTTTTTCAGCACTGGCAGCCCATATGGTAACTGTCTTTTCTGGATATTACATGCTAATGACTTGAGTATCTACTTGTACACACTTAAAGTTCTTTTTCTTTTTTTCCCTCCTGCATACAGTTTCTGAATCATCTGATTTTATGAAGACAGATTCTAACAAAATGTAGATGAAGGATAAAATCCCTAAATGTATCTGAATACCACCAAGCTTTCTGAGAACATATTTTTTTATTATTATTAAATGGAAACATGCAATTCTTGTATTTCTAATTATGATTTTCTCTAAATTAGCCGCAGAGAAATTAGACTATCTGCTGGAAATAAGACAACACAAAAGAAATTTAGACTCAACTCATTTTAAAGGTTGTCTTGTATACAGGTTATCATAATATTTTGTTTGATGATGGTCACCGTTGGTATTTTGATTTGAGCCAAAAATTGGTGCCTCTGAGCACATACGGGTGAAAACCTGGCTAAAATTAATAGCAACCCTAATGATAAAAACTAACATTGACTTACGATGTGCTATGTGACCTGCACTATTTTAAACCCTTTGTGGATAATGGTATTCAGGTAGGAAGCGCTATCCCCAGTGTTAAGGCAAATTTGATGGCGATATGAATTTGGGAAGGAGAGGGGTAAGGAAGTTTTGAACTACAAGATTGCTGAGCCACTTTGATATTTGCCTTTCAGAAATGAACTAGAGGAGACCCCAATACCTGCTCCCTCCTGACAGAGCTGTTTCTGCACAGGCTTCAGGATCCATAAGTTTGATTTCTCTACTAGTTTTCTATCTTAATTGGGTTTGATGTGGTTGGGCTTTCTTAATACACAGTCCTTTGTTGTCGTGATGTTGTAGCAGAAAGATCCAAGATGGGGAGTGGAGATGAATCACATACTTCAAATTCAACTGTGTGTCTGGTTAATGACAGGAAGCCCTGTACATGCAGGGAATGAGTGGAGAAATCCAAGGTCATGAGACCAAACCAGGAACTGGCAGTGCAGTCTCATCTACCAGTCAGTGTCCTAGCCTGGTCCAAGCTTTATGGGGAGTCCTTTATCTCAACTCTTTTTCACATTTATTTTCACATTATAGAACTTTAATTTTACTCTCTCTCTGGGAGCCAAGGGAAGGGGGGAGAGAGAAAGTAAAATGCAAAATATAGATCATAGCTAGGCAAAAACAGGTATGAGACAGAGTCTTTACATATTTTAATTCTTTTTTTTTCAGTTTTAAGTATTCTTTTTTTGGTAACATCTTTATTGGAGTATAATTGCTTTACAATGGTGTGTTAGTTTCTGCTTTATAACAAACTGAATCAGTTATACATATACATATATCCCCATATCTCCTCCCTCTTGTGTCTCCCTCTCACCCTCCCTATCCCACCCCACTAGGTGGTCACGAAACACGAAACACAAAGCTGATCACCCTGTGCTATGCAGCTGCTTCCCACTAGCTATCTATTTTACATTTGGTAGTGTATATATGTCAATGCCACTCTCTCACTTCATCCCAGCTTACCCTTCCCCCTCCCCGTGTCCTCAAGTTCATTCTCTACATCTGCGTCTTTATTCCTGTGCTGTCTCTAGGTTCTTCAGAACCAGTTTTTTTTTCACATTCCATATATATATATATGTAAGCATACGGTATTTCTTTTTCTCTTTCTAACTTACTTCACTCTGTAGACAGACTCTAGGTCCATCCACCTCACTATAAATAACTCAATTTTGTTTCTTTTTATGGCAGAGTAATATTCCATTGTATATATGTACCACTTCTTCTTTATCCATTCATCTGTTGATGGACACTTAGGTTGCTTCCGTGTCCTGGCTATTGTAAATAGAGCTGCAATGAACATTGTGGTACATGACTCTTTTGAATTATGGTTTTCTCAGGGTATATGCCCAGTAGTAGGATTGCTGGGTCGTATGGTAGTTCTATTTTTAGTTTTTTAAGGAACCTCCATACTGTTCTCCATAGTAGCTGTATCAATTTACATTCCCACCAACAGTGCAAGAGGGTTCCCTTTTCTCCACACCCTCTCCAGCCTTTATTGTTTGTAAATATTTTGATGATGGCCATTCTGACTGGTGTGAGGTGATACCTCATTGCAGTTTTGATTTGCATTTCTCTAATGATTAGTGATATTGAGCATCCTTTCATGTGTTTGTTGGCAATATGTATATCTTCTTTGGACAAATGTCTATTTAGATCTCCTGCCCATTTTTTGATTGGGATGTTTGTTTTTCTGATATTGAGCTGCATGAGCTGCTTGTAAATTTTGGATTGGGTTTATCTCTGGGCTTTCTATCCTGTTCCATTGATCTATATTTCTGTTTTTGTGCCAGTACTGTACTGTCTTGTTTACTGTAGCTTTGTAGTATAGTCTGAAATCAGGGAGCCTGATTCCTCCAGCTCTGGTTTTCTTTCTCAAGATTGCTTTGGCTATTCGGGATCTTTTGTGCTTCCATACAAATTGTGACATTCTGTGAAAAATGCCGTTTGTAGTTTGATAGGGATTGCATTGAATCTGTAGATTGCTTTGGGTAGTATAGTCATTTTCACAATGTTGATTCTTCCAATCTAAGAACATGGTATATCTCTCCATCTCTTTGTATCATCTTTAATTTCTTTCATCAGTGTCTTATAGTTTTCTGCATACAGGTCTTTTGTCTCCCTAGGTAGGTTTATTCCTAGGTATTTTATTCCTTTTGTTGCAATAGTAAATGGGACTGATTCCTTAATTTCTTTTTCAGATTTTTCATCATTAGTGTATAGGAATGCCAGAGATTGCTGTGCATTAATTTTGTATCCTGCTACTTTACCAAATTCATTGATTAGCTCTAGCCATTTTCTGGTAGCATCTTTAGGATTCTCTATGTATAGTATCATGTCATCTGCAAACAGTGACAGCTTTACTTCTTCTTTTCTGATTTGGATTCCTTTTATTTCTTTTTCTTCTCTGATTGCTGTGGCTAAAACTTCCAAAACTACGTTGAATAATAGTGGTGAGAGTGGATAATCTTGTTTTGTTCCTGATCTTAGAGGAAATGGTTTCAGTTTTCCACAATTGAGAACGATGTTGGCTGTGGGTTTGTCATGTACAGCCTTTATTATGTTCAGGAAAGTTCCCTCTATGCCTATTTTCTGGAGGGTTTTTATCATAAATGGGTGTTGAACTTTGTCTAAAGCTTTTTCTGCATCTATTGAGATGATCATATGGTTATTCTCCTTCAATTTGTTAATATGGTTTATCACATTGATTGATTTGCGTATATTGAAGAATTCTTACATTCCTGGGATAAACCCCATGTGATCATGGTGTAGGATCATTTAACATGCTGTTGGATTCTGTTTGCTAGTATTTTGTTGAGTATTTTTGCATCTATGTTCATCAGTGATATTGGCCTGTAGTTTTCTTTCTTTGTGACATCTTTGTCTGGTTTTTGTATCAGGATGATGGTGGCCTCGTAGAATGAGTTTGGGAGTGTTCCTCCTTCTGTTATATTTTGGAAGAGTTTGAGAAGGATGGGTGTTAGCTCTTCTCTAAATGTTTGATAGAATTCTCCTGTGAAGCCATCTGTTCCTGGGCTTTTGTTTTTTGGAAGAATTTAAATCACAGTCTCAATTTCAGTGTTTGTGATTGGTCTGTTTATATTTTCTATTTCTTCCTGGTTCAGTCTCGGAAGGTTGTACTTTTCTAAGAATTTGTCCATTTCCTCGAGTTTGTCCATTTTATTGGCATATAGTAGCTTGTAGTAGTCTCTTATGATCCTTTGTATTTCTGCAGTGTCAGTTGTTATTTCTTCTTTTTCACTTCTAACTTTATGGTTTGAGCCCTCTCCCATTTTTTCTTCATGAGTCTGGCTAAAGGTTTATCAATTTTGTTTATCTTCTCAAAGAACCAACTTTTAGTTTTATTGATGTTTGCTATTGTTTTTTTTTGTTTCTATATCATTTATTTCTGATCTGACCTTTATGATTTCTTTCCTTCTGCTAACTTTGAGGCTTTTTTGTTCTTGTTTTTCTAAGTGCTTTAGGTGTAAAGATAGATTATTTGAGATGTTTCTTGTTTCTTGACGTAGGATTGTTTTGCTATATACTCCCTCTTAGAACTGCTTCTGCTGCATCCCATAAGTTTTGGGTCTTTGTGTTTTCATTGTCATTTGTTTCTAGGTACTTTTTTATTTCCTCTTTCATTTCTTCGGTGATATCTTGGTTACTTAGTAGTGTATTGTTTAGTCTCCATGTGTTTGTATTTTTTAGAGATTTTTTTCCTGTAATTGATATCTAGTCTCATAGTGTTGTGGTTGGAAAAGATACTTGATACAATTTCAATTTTCTTAAATTTACCAAGGATTGATTTGTGACCCAAGATATGATCTATCCTGGAAAATGTTCCATGAGCACTTGAGACAAAAGTGTATTCTGTTGTTTTTGGATGGAATGTCCAATAAATATCAATTAAGTGCATCTTATTTAATGTATCATTTAAAGCTTGTGTTTCCTTATTTATTTTCATTTTGGATGATCTGTCCATTGGTGAAAGTGGGGTGTTAAAGTCCCCTACTGTGATTGTGTTACTGTCAATTTCCCCTTTTATGGCTGTTAGCATTTGCCTTATGTATTGAGATGCTCCTATGTTGGTAGCATAAATATCTACAATTATTATATCTTCTTCTTGCATTGATCCCTTGATCATTATGTAATGTCCTTCTTTGTCTCTTATAGTACACTTTATTTTAAAGTCTATTTTGTCTGATATGAGAATTGCTACTCTAGCTTTCTTTTGATTTCCATTTGCATGGAATATCTTTTTCCAACCCCTCACTTTCAGTCTGTATGTGTCCCTAGGTCTGAAGTGGGTCTCTTGTAGACAGCATACATATGCGTCTTGTTTTTGTATCCATTCAGCTAGTCTATGTCTTTTGGTTGGAGCACTTATTCCATTTATATTTAAGGTAGTTATCAATATGTATGTCCCTATGACCATTTTCTTAATTGTTTTGGGTTTGTTATTGTAGGTCTTTTCCTTCTCTTGTGTTTCCTGCCTAGAGAATTTCCTTTAGCATTTGTTGTAAAGCTAGTTTGGTGGTGCTGAATTCTCTTAGCTTTTACTTGTCTGTAAAGGTTTTAATTTCTCCGTCGAATCTGAATGAGATCCTTGCCGGGTAGAGTAATCTTGGTTGTAGGTTTTTCCCTTTCCTCACTCTAAATATGTCCTGCTACTCCCTTTTGGCTTACAGAGTTTCTGCTGAAAGATCAGCTGTCAATGTTATGGGGGTTCCCTTGTATGTTATTTGTTGTTTTTCCCTTGCTGCTTTTAATATTTTTTCTTTGTATTTAATGTTTGATAGTTTGATTAATATGTGTATTGGTGTGTTTCTCCTTGGATTTATCCTGTATAGGACTCTCTGTGCTTCCTGGACTTGATTGACTATTTCCTTTCCCATATTAGGGAAATTTTCAACTATAAGTTCTTCAAATATTTTCTCAGTCCCTTTCTTTTTTTTCTTCTTTTTCTGGGACCCCTATAATTCGAATGTTCATGAGTTTAATGTTGTTCCAGAGGCCTCTGAGACTGCCGTCAATTCTTTTCATTCCTTTTTCTATTTTTCGGCTCTGCAGTAGTTATTTCCACTATTTTATCTTCCAGGTCACTTATCCATTCTTCTAACTCAGTTATTCTGTTATTCCTTCTAGAGAATTTTTCATTTCATTTATTGTGTTGTTCATTGTTTGTTTGCTCTTTAGTTCTTCTAGGTCCTTGTTAAATATTTCTTGTATTTTTTCCATTCTATTTCCAGGATTATGGATCAACTTTCCTGTGATTACTCTGAATTATTTTTCAGGTAGAGGGCCTATTTTCTCTTCATTTGTTTGGTCTGGTAGGTTTTTACCTTGCTCCTTCATCTGCTGTGTGTTTCTGTTTGCTCATTTTCCATAACTTACTGTGTTTGGGGTCTCCTTTCTGCAGCCTGCAGGTTCATTGTTCCCATTGTTTTTGGTGTCTTCCCCCTGTGGCTAAAGTTGGTTCAGTGGGTTATGTAGGCTTCCTGGTGGAGGGGACTGGTGCCTGTGTTCTGGTGGATGAGGATGGATGTTGTCTTTCTGGTGGGCAGAACTGCGTCCGTTGGTGTGTTTTGGGGTGTCTGTGACCTTATTATGATTTTAGGCAGCCTCTCTGCTAATTGGTGGGGTTGTCTTACTGTATTGCTAGTTGTTTGGTTTTGGGTGTTCAGCACTGTAGCTTGCTCGTTGTTGAGTGGAGGTGAGTCTTAGCGTTGAGATGGAGATGGAGATATCTGGTAGAGCCTTTGCTGTCTGATATTACATGGAGCTGTGAGGTCTCTGGTGGACCAATGTCTTGAACTTGGCTCTCCCACTTCAGAGGCACAGGCCTGACACCCAGCTGGAGCACGAAAACCCTGTCAGCCACACAGTTCAGAAGAAAAGAGAGAATAAAAGAAAGAAAGAAGGGAAGAAAGAAAGAAAGAAAGAAAGTAAGGGAAAAATAATAAAATTAAGTTATTAAATAAAAAATTAAAAATATATTAAAAATAAAAAACATTAAAAAGTAATAAAAAAAAGAAAGAAGCGAGCAACCAAACCAAAAAATAAGTCCACCAGTGGTAACAAGAGCTAAAAATTATACTAAAAAAACAGAAAAAGCGGGCAGACAGAACCCTAGGACAAATGGTAAAAGCAAAGGTATACAGACAAAATCACACAAAGAAGCATACACATACACACTCCAAAAAGAGAAAAAGTAAAAAAAAAAAATATATATATATATATATAGAAAGGGAGCAACCAAAACAATAAACAAATCTACCAGTGATAATAAACTCTTATCACTAAACTAAGATAAACATAAAACCAGAAACAAATTAGATGCAGAAAGCAAACGCCAAGTCTACAGTTGCTCTCAAAGGCCACCACTTCCATCTTGGGATGATTCATTGTCTATTCATGTATTCCACAGATGCAGGGTACGTCAAGTTGATTGTGGAGTTATAATCCACTGCTCCTGAGGCTGCTGGGAGAGATTTCCCTTTCTCTTCTTTGTTCTCACAGCTCCTGGGGTTCAGCTGTGGATTTGGCCCCTCTTCTGCATGTAGGTTGTCGGAGGGAGTCTGTTCTTTGGTCAGACAGGATGGAGCGGCTGATTAGGGGGCTCTGGCTCACTCGGGTCGGGGGGAGGGAGGGTTATGGATGCGGGGCAAGCCTGCGGCGGCAGAGGCCGGCATGATGTTGCACCAGCCTGAGGCGCCGTGTGTTTTCCCAGGGGAGTTGTCCCTGGATCACAGGACCCTGGCAGTGGTGAGCTGCACAGGCTCCTGGGAGAGGAGGTGTGGAGAGTGACCTGTGCTTGCACACAGGCTTCTTGGTGGCTGCACCAGCAGCCTTAGCGTCCCATGCCTGTCTCTGGTGTCCGCACTGATAGCCGCAACTCATGCCCGTCTCTGGAACTGATTTAGGCAGTGCTCTGAATCCCTCTCCTTGCACACCCCGAAACAATGGTCTCTTGCCTCTTAGGCAGTTCCAGACTTTTCCAGGACTTCCTCCCGGCTAGCTGGGGTGCACTAGCCCCCTTCAGGCTGTGTTCATGCAGCCGACCCCAGTCCTCTCCCTGGGATCTGACCTCTGAAGCCCAAGCCTCAGCTCCCAAGCCCCGCCCGTCCCGATTGGTGGCTGCACCAGCAGCCTTAGCGTCCCATGCCTGTCTCTGGTGTCCGCACTGATAGCCGCAACTCATGCCCGTCTCTGGAACTGATTTAGGCAGTGCTCTGAATCCCTCTCCTTGCACACCCCGAAACAATGGTCTCTTGCCTCTTAGGCAGTTCCAGACTTTTCCAGGACTTCCTCCCGGCTAGCTGGGGTGCACTAGCCCCCTTCAGGCTGTGTTCATGCAGCCGACCCCAGTCCTCTCCCTGGGATCTGACCTCTGAAGCCCGAGCCTCAGCTCCCAAGCCCCGCCCGTCCCGACGGCTGAGCAGACAAGCCTCTCGGGCTGGTGAGTGCAGGTCGGCACCGATCATCTGTGGGGGAATCTCTCCGCTTTACCCTCCACACCCCTGTTACTGCACTCTCCTCCATGGCTCCGAAGTTTCCCCCCTCCGCCACCCGCAGTCTCTGCCAGTGAAGGGGCTTCCTAGTATGTAGAAAGCTTTCCTCCTTCACAACTCCCTCCCACTGGTGCATGTCCCGTCCCTATTCTTCTGTCTCTGTTTATTCTTTTTTCTTTTGGCCTACCCGGGTATGTGGGGAGTTTCTTGCCTTTTGGGAAGTCTGAGGTGTTCTGCCAGCATTCAGTAGGTGTTCTGTAGGAGTTGTTCCACATGTAGATGTATTTCTGATGTATTTGTGGGGAGGAAGGTGATCTCCACGTCTTACTCCTCTGCCATCTTGAAGGTCTCTCTCCAGACCCTGTTCTTGACTTCAGGTAGTTTATCATGAAAGACAGACAAATAAAGGGAATGGTTTTCTGTGGCTATTAAGTGCACCAGTGAGGCTGATAAAAGTTGCAATTTTTGTTGTTTCTGTAATGCAGTTCAAGTATGAAAATGAAACGCTTTTGTAAATTAAAAAAAAAAATTTTTTTAACTTTTATAAAAAAAGCAACCTATTTCTACTTTTTGTTAAGCATTTAATAACAAGGGGAATGGAGGAAGTTCACTTTGACAAGGTGAATAATTGGAGACTTCTGGGGACTTCTGGGGAACTACAGATGGGTCAGGTAGGAATTGAGGTCATAGGAAGCTATAGTTATTCATATGGATCTTCACACAGGAGACCTAAAGACAGAGGCCATAGACGATTTGAGTCTATATTAAGCTTTAAGAAAACTTGAATAATGATATATAAAGAGCATTATTAAAGGCTAAATGTAGGATTTAAGCTTTGGAAGCCTGAGACAGAAACTAAGTTTCAGGAGGGAAATAGGTTCTTATTTTGTCAGCCCCACTGAGCAAGCATGTGGTCCTTTTTGTTTCACTCTTCTTTGATTTAAAATCTGATGCCTATAATAAAAATCATCTTTCATTGACTTGTACATAATTAATGGCTAAGAATCAAAACTATACTTAATAGCAAGAACTAACAAGCAATAAATTTGAGAATTACAATTATATTTACAATTCCATAGTGCCAATCAGTTACTTAGGTTTACTTGATTTATTGAATGGTTATACATAAGTCAAGAAAATATGTTCTAATTCCCCAAATCCTTTGTGTGCTGGCAGGAATCCAGGTTTATACCATACTTTTCTAAGCTTTATCCCTAATTGAAACTGCCTTTCTGTCAATCCCTCATTTGTTTCCAGAGAAGTAAAATGTGATTGGACTTAGAGCCAAAGTGCCCTCCTGCTGACAATTCAGCTTTCTTCTTCTGGATCCTGTTGACTTTTACCCCTACTCAACAAAGTACTTACTTTTAGGTTTCACATAGCTTTGATTTAAAATGAGAGTAATAACTTTTTAAAAGTAAATCAGGCTTACATTACGTATTTAGTAACGTCTGATGATGAGCTGGAAATAAATACATACTAAACCAAATGGAAGAGGTCAAAGTTGCATATGTCAAGTATACACTCTGAGCAAGTAAGCATCCCAAGTAAGAGTTCACAAGAACTACAGAGATTCATTCCTTTCCTTCTCTCTTTGGTTTCCACTTTATTTCCTTCAAATTCTGATGTTTGACTCTCAGGCTTTTTCCTACTCTGTACGAGTGATTCTGGTAATGACTTTTCTGAGTGTGCCCACTGTCCACTTTGTCCTGCATTATATGTTCATAAATGTTTGAAAAGTTTCCAGAGAGATCTATTCCTTAATAAACAATTTGAGTTTAGAAAGAACTTTTCAATTAACCAAAAACAGTTGGACTGTCACTCAGGAGTAGAAGGAAGATCATTTTGAGGCTCAGCCAGCAGTAGGGCACCAGGCTGCAGCATAGTCAGAAGCAGAAGATGTGCATGTCCTAGAAATAGAATCAGCAGTGTAGAACTGGAAAAAAATACAACCTTGGGCATAGCAGGGTTGTTCTGCCTCCATGTTGATAGTATTGGGCTCTTCAGTAAAGGGAGAAGAGCCCTACCTGCCTGTCCAACTTTGGAACACTTTGGTGAAAACAATGAGACAATGTATTAGTAGAATTTCTTGGTCTTTGAGAGACAAAGCTGGAAATACTTTGGGACTATTGGTGTAGCAAAAGTAGTGGCGGGGAGGAAATGAACAAAATAACTGCCCCAATTTTCTTCCACAGGGGACGAGATTCATGGTACCTGCTCTTCCCTTCAGGGCACTGGCTTAGGGTTCCTCTCACTTTTCAATGATTAAGTCATAATGTCAATTCCATAAAAACTTCCCATTCCTCATGTTTTCAAGCTGCAATTAATCATTCATTCATTGCAGTCCAACTGCACTTTTTAAAAAAAATAATGCTTAACAGGTACTGCCTCTATTATAGCTAATTCTGCAGGTATCTATGCCAGCAATTAGCAAACTTTTTTGTAAAGGGCCAGATAGCAAATATTTTAGGTCTTGCAGGTGTATAGTCTTTGTCATAACTACTCAACTTGCCTTTGTAGCACAAAAGCAACCATGGGAAATATATAAACAAGTGAATGAGGCTGTGATCCAATAAAACTTTATTTATGAAAACAGGTAGTGAATCAGACTTGGCCCATGAGCTATAGATTGTTGATCACTGGCCTATGCCAATAGTCTATAAAATAATTGAAGACAAAAAAAGTGCTTTATTATTCTTTGTAAATAATATCAGGTTTGATAACAATGATTAAAAACCTGGCCTCTGGACTCAGGCTCTTTGGCTTAAAATACCAACTGTATAGCCTTGGGACCCTGGGCAAATCACGTAACTGCTCTGGGCCTCAGTTTCTCATGAAAAACTATGATAAAAATGAAACCTGCTTCACAGAGCTATTGTGAGGGTCAAGTGAAATAATTCCTTTAATGCACTGGTACATGTTAAACATTCAGTAAATGTTAGTTAGCCATTAATATCTTTTATAGGATCATGCTCAGTAAATAGATATTTGTTAAATAAATTCACAGTGAGATATTAAATTCATGTTTCAAATTTATCTGTAATGGATCAATGTTATTTGAAGATGAAAAAATATTTATTAAAATATGTTAATAAAAGACATGCTTACAAATATAAATATCTGTAGTAATTTAAACTGTCTGTTATCACCTTGAAAAACAAAAACTCTTTTTGAAAAGATGTAGAATACAGATATGAAGGGGGAGATAGGAGACAGGAAAAGCCAGTGCTTAATTTCATGGGAGTAAACAAAATCAATTCTGGAAATTTATCATTTTTTTAAAAAGTAAAATATCAACAAGTTAATCCAATCAGAAGTAATAAATACAATTTTTAAAGAACAAATCAATGCCAGAATTTTTGATTATTTAATAAAGTTAAAACATTAGTAGATGAGTAGGTCTACCAAATCAATTTCTATATTTATTTTAATAAAAAGGTTGATATTTAGCCATAATTGTTATTTATATTCAGCATTATGTCTCACAAATTAATAAAAACTGGAATACACAAAAGCTCGCTACATAAAAGGGACACAAGATGAGGAGAATATTCAAATCATATTCAGTGAAGGAGATTTGGGAATTTTAAATGAGAACCATCTCTCTCTCACACACACACACACACAAACACAAACACACTCACACATTTATGTGTGTAAAGTATTTAAGTTAATAAAATATATGAGGCAGCCAACCTTAAGAAGTACTGGTGATGATTTGGGTCCCTTT
>NW_020173758.1:2154557-2295269 GCF_003031525.2 Neophocaena asiaeorientalis asiaeorientalis | reverse complement strand
GAGACTGCAGCAGGGAGTCAAAAAGTGCCTGGAAGAGAGAGAGGCCATAGTATTTCCTTGTCACTGCTCCCACATGTTTGGAAGCTGCATCTCCGGTGGATACTAGCTGCACCTCCACAGTTACTGGATCCTGTGCTGGGGGACCACAGCGTCCCCTCCAGGCCTCTGCTCTCACTGAGCATCATTGGTCATGCTCTCCCCAACCCCTTTCTCCCAGGCTCAGGATAACAACAGCTTCTCCCTGCTGCCAGTCCCTCGGCATCTCAACATTCCTTAATTTATTCCTTTACCCTGCCCACACCTCTGTAGGTAGTCTTTCACCAACATTTCCCAACTCTGACCAATATAACAAAGACCTCCTAAGGATACCAGTATTTTAGCAAAAGCAAAATTTAGAGAAGGGTAAGAAGCGAATTAACATTAATAAATGCATTTCAAGTTAATATGTTGCAAAATGTTCACTTGGGGAGGTAATTTGGTTTTGGAAACAAAACCAGAATGAAAACCCTAGAATGTAGTAGTAACAACTTTTTGAATGTATATCTGGTAAAATGAGGCTGCAGGGCTTGGATAAGCAGGAAGGATCATTATTATGTATGAGCTGGTATGTAAAGGCAATTTCTAAACATTTTACTCTATCCTTTGGTCTCAGGCATATCCTAATCAGCTCAAGGCTCTTAATAAATCTCTCTCTGTCCGTGGACAAGATCCTAGCTTCCCACCAAAACATGGCCCCTCCTGCAGATCATGTCTCCTGGCTCTGGCAATATCTCTGGTTTATATCTCCACTACGGGATTGCACATTCTGTCCTATTTAGCCTGCCCCTAGTCTTCCCCAGGCCATCTTAGTACAGGTCTCTGTTCTGAATTCGATTTTCCTCTGTGCTCTGAAGCTACAGGACTGTCCTGCCCACTGCCCAGTCCCAGCCTCAGCTCCCAGAAGCCCAACCTCACCAGCATGCAGGATCCCCACCCCCCCGTACACACACACTATCCACTCACCCAGAAAGGATTTCAAATAACTCATTTTGACATGTATTCAAAAAGTGTACAAATGTTCTTCTCATTTCTCAGAGGGAGAAGTCATAAATCAAAGGGTTTCAGGGAGCAAACCTGAAATAGAAACCATATCTTCTCAATGATTTACTTCCCTAGATTCCATTTGTTAGAACAGAAGTCCTCACATTATTCAGCTCATGTAGTTCCTACAATAATTTTTGAAAAAATTATGTACCCTCTTGCCCATTTTAAGCTGACATCTCAAATTTTTCATCATAAGTTTTAAATAGGTTCATTTCTTATGAATAGTGAGAATTCACTGTAACTGAAATAAATATTTCTTAATATAATTCAATAAAATATATGTTAACTATCTCATTAAATAAAGCTTGCCAAGTCTGACAGAAATCTCATAAAATTTTATCTGTTTTATTCAATGTATTGTCAAATAAAGACAAATCCAGACTTATGAAAGGATAGACTGTTTGAAAGATTATTGCAGCAGGAAGAAGGTTCAGACCACAAGATGACAAGCATATCTAGGGTCAGGCAAAAAAGGCTTTCTTCACAGGGAGGAGTAAACAAGGCTGAAAAGAACCTGAATTGGACAGGTGATGAGGGAATGCTGCTCTGTGTGGTCAGTTTTGGGAAGGGGTCATTAAAAGAAACCATTCCTTATTCTGATGCTGGCTCAGGCTGAGGGTGGGTCAAAGTTCAATGTCAAATGGGAAGGAGAAAAGCTTAACTATAGAAGCTGGGTCAGGTCAGGTTAACAAGCATTTTGTTCTGATTGTTCAGTGGAGACTAAAAGTTCAGCTAGTCATTTATGAGGCAAAGGATGGAAATTTGGAGGGTCTATGTCTGGCTTGTGTTAGGAAAACAAGGAGATTATCCCTATCACTTATCTCAGTCATATGAGAAAGAGTGGTTTTTGCAGTAAGCCGTTTCCCAGAATACAAACGAAGGGGAGATTTCTTTAACCATAGATGATTTCCAGAATTACAAAGCTCAGATAAAGTTTAACATTTTCTGTAAAATACTCCTGTTACATTAATATGACTAAATGACACTAATCTATACTGTTCCATATATTCTGAATTCAGAGTGCCCCAATACGGGCCAGCATATCCCAAGGAAAATGCAGGGAGTGCTATGTGTTTAAGGTTCCTTGAGTTGTAGTGAAGGGGCATCTCCTAACCAGTGTTTCCATATGTCTCATTGTTTGCTGCTCTGGGTGGTTTCATGCTCCATGGCAATGTACCACAGTAGGATCTAGAATGGATGTGGGCTCTGCCTTCCTTCTATAAAGTGGGAGAACTACTTAAAGTTATTCTTTCCTGGAGTATCCTGGGAAAGTCTTTGCATAACTGCCTCTTAGTGTAATAAACACTGTTCTAGGCTACCAGTGGTTTCTGCCAGGTAAAATTTAGCTGACATTTTTGTTAGTATTCTTTAAAGTTCAAAGGTATCAGATAATGCAATAAACAATAATAAATATGTTCCCTATAACTACATCTCCCTCTCATGGGTCATTAGACATGTATATTGCACTGAACAAAACCTCTCTGTTAGGCATATCAAGACCTTAGAAGACAGCTATGAGTAAGTTTTGGAAAATCTAAACTTATATATTCATTGTAGTGGGCAATGGAAACAAGAGAGGAAGGATCAGTGATGTGTATTTCTACCTAGCTAGTTAAATTTTTCATTGGTTATCTTATCCAACACTCGATATTCTCTCTTGGAAGTATAGAATATTCTGTCATTTTTTGAATGAGAAAATTCAGGGTCACAAAGTTATTCAATTTGCTCATGGTGTAACCGAGCAGAACCCTACGAGTCCTTCCCAGAAGAGACCCCCCCACCCATGTTCTCCGTCTGCCTTTTGTCTGTAGAAAAACTTTAGTCAAAGAATAAATTTAATCAGAGAAGTGAGAAAATACAAAAAGGAAAGAAAAACGTCAAGCAAGACAAAATAATAATACTTTAGCCACTAAACAAAGTCAAGGACCTTTAGTTCTTCCTCGAGTGCTATAGATAATATTCTGAGCCATGTTCTTTGAGCTGTTTGGCAGATAATGAAACCCCCTTCTTTGGCAGGTGGAAGAAGTTAACTGTATGCTGCCCACAAGCATGTAGACCCCAGAAAGTTGGAACCAGAAAGTTGATGGTGCTGACTCCCAATTACATCACCACCAACCAATCAGAAGAATGTCCATGAGCTGATCTTGCCCTTGAATACTATGAGACTCCTCACTACCCCATCCAGGGTGGGACAAACGTTCTTGAGTGCATTAGCCCACTGTGGTACCCTTTGGCTGGCAAAGCAATAAAGCTATTTCTTTCTACTTCACCTAAAACTCTGTCTCCAAGATTTAATCTTGCACTGGTGTACAGAGGCTGAATTTCGGCAGCAATGGGAACCAGAGTCAGTGGAAGGACCAAGAACTCTGAATAGTTTTGCATTACCCCAAATTCTGTCCCCAATCTTTTACACTAGGCTTCCTATTTTAAAAATTGTTAAATTTAGAAGCAGACCTTGATAAGATCTGGTTCTGCCATTACCCCCTGTACCATCCAATACAAGTCCATGAGACTCTCTAATATTTGGCTTTCTTTGTCATAAGATGGAAATAGTATTATATACCTCATACAGGGTTGTGAAGGCAAAATGAGACAAAGTATGTAAAAATACTTTGAAAACTCTACAAATATTAGATATTGTAAAGAAACATGGGTGTTGTCTAATTCCAATGATCTTGACCACAGCTGGTTTCCAAAATATTTACATAAAGAAGATTTCCAATCCGCTCCCCTCTACACACACACACAAAGCAATTTTTATTTGGCTTTACTAAAAAAAAAAAAATCAGTACAGAACAGCTGCACTTGAAATACAATTTATTGTATAACCATTGAATTTATACATAATTTACCAGGAAATCATGTATTTATATAAAATAAATATATCATTGAAGACAAAAAATAAATGATTCTCTCTATATACAACCTAAGACACAGCGAAATAGTGTTTCATTTTGGGTCCCCTATCATCAGAATAAGTGTACACATTGGAACATGCTCAAAGACATGCAGAAAGAATGATGGAGGGCTGAGGTGATTGATTCATGAGGAGAGATTAACAGAATTAAATGTACATGGGTGGGTCAGGCAAAGACTACCAGAAGGACAATATAACTGCCTACTGATAGCAGATGGTGTAAACACCAAAGCAGAAGAGAAATTATTTAGCAAGCTAAAAGATAATATGACTTTGAGTAATGGGGTAAAATTTAAAAAAGAAAAGAAAAAATATACAAGCTAAATTTTATGAAAAAAAAACAAACTCCTGACAGTGAAATCTATTAGCCCATGGAAGTGTCTCTTATCACAAAATTTGAAGAAGTGAAACCCCTTGAAATATTTAAAACAAGGGAAAAAATAAACTTAGCAGTTTATGATAAGAAAAAATAAACAAAAGTGTGAAGGGACACCTGATGACAAAATAAATCCTTGCTATCCTTGATCGTCATATTTGGTGCTTTTAATGGTCAAATCCAAATTTTTTTAAGTTTTTATTTTATTAAGAAATGATCCATTATATATCAGGCTGCCTTCAACTGTCATTCTTATTTACAACACTCTGTTCCAATGGTTTTATTAATGTTGAACTGGAAAACGCTTTATGTAAGCAAATGCTAACATAATTTCAAAGTGCAGGCATTACAATGTCAAATTTACTTTTAAAAGTGTATCCTAGGGCTTCCCTGGTGGCACAGTGGTTGAGAGCCCGCCTGCCGATGCAGGGGACACGGATTCGTGCCCCAGTCCGGGAGGATCCCATGTGCCGTGGGGTGGCTGGGCCCGTGAGCTATGGCCGCTGAGCCTGCATGTCCGAAGCCTGTGCTCCTCAATGGGAGAGGCCACAACAGTGAGAGGCTTGTGTACCACAAAAAAAAAAAAAAAAAAAAGTGTTTTTTTAAAGGAAAAAAAAAAAAAAAAAAAAAAAGTGTTATTCTAAAGGAAAAATAGAAAAGATTAGTATTTAAATTTTATTATATTTAAAACTATTTTTAGGCATTTATTCTCTCACAACAGGGTGAACAAAATACTTTTAAGAACATTTTGTTCTATTATGTTACAGTGCAAGAATTTTTTATATTTATTTTCTGCATTCAAACTTTTGCAGTTAAAAAGAAAAACTTGCAGTTTAGCATAGTGAAAAGAGAGCTAAATTTACAGTCAACACACTTAATTTAAATCTGACTTTATTATATCTCTCTGATCTTCAATTTTTTTCTTTTATAAATAGTGAGTTACATTAAGCTGGTCCTGAAGTAATTGCAAATAAGAAAAATAATGTTGCCTCTGAGAATGACACTTTCAAACCAACATGCTATAACTAAGAGCAAAGACCTACATGGCATCTGAATACACAGAATGATTTCCCTTATAAATTCACAAATTCGTACTTGGGGTTATACTTCAGCATATTGTGAATTAGGTTAGCCTACCCTGAGTATTCTAGCTCTAGATTTATAAAATTGATTATCAAACACTTAATCATGACAAATTCAGCAAAATAAGGATAGCATGAAGGGGCTCTTGGGTTGCCATTGAGTGGCAACACTTTTTGCATTGTCACACCTAATTTGATCTTCATAACTGAGGGGAAAATATCTTTTATTGATCAGTGGAGAAATACCCAGCATCACTCCCACCAATCATGTACTTTATTTCTAAACCATAAATGCCGGCCTACAGAGGGCCTCTTGACCCTCTCTCTTGCCACTGCATGGCCACATACACACTTCAAATCTTCATCATTCCCCATCCACTCTTCTCCTAGCCATTGGAGCTGTTACTGTCTCTTCATCATAAGCATAAAGATTTGGCCCATTCACAAGTATTTCAAATCTATACAGTGTTGAAGTATTTCATTTCTTTCTAGCATAGATACGAACCTTAAAAATAATTCAGTTTCAGATACTCATATTACATGAGACAGGAAAAGAGAGTAGAAAGAACATTTAAAATCAAGTTATTGTAGAAATAAATAAACATATCTTTCTTCCCAGTTTAGGAGGAAGAAATAGTGAGACCTGGAACATATGGACCATTGTTAGGAAGAAAATATTATGAAGTTTTGGATATACCACAGGATGCTGAGCTTAGGTTATGAGTAGGTCTACATGCAAAAAAAAAAAAAAAAGTTTGGCCTCTTGAGCAGGCAGGGACAAGGTGGGTTGAGGAAAGAGAGAGCAGCATTGCTAAGAGCTGGAACTCAGATTGCCATAAACAGCTGCTAAGGGATTTCTTAAGGAGAGGAAGGCCCAATAATCAACCTAAAGTTGTGAGTGTTGCTGAAATGTAAGTCCTCTCTATCTCCCCAAATATTCACTAAATTCTGCTCTACACAAAAAGGTCTTAGAGTGTTTACTTTTGTTTGCATTTATTATTTTTTTTTGAGAGGTGGTAATTATTTAATTATCTTTATTTCATTAAACTGTAATTATAGATATTTTGTGGATAAAAAGACAAAGGGGCTGAATTCTATGTCAGTTTCAATATAGAACAGCTCAGATGAGTGGTGGATAATTACAGACAACCAGTTAAGCAGGATTTGAAGGACAATGCAAGCTACTCTAACCTCCCTGAAATCTTAATAAAGAATGACAGAAACATAGGCTTAGAAGAGCCCTGTCTTAGTCCATATGTGCTAAATACCACAGACTGGTTAGCTTATAAATAGCAGAAATTTATTTTTCCACACTTCTGGATGTTGGGAAGTCCGAGACCAGGGTGCCAGCATGGTCATGTGAGAGACCTCTCCCTGGCCACACATTGTATCCTAACACAGTGGAAGGGACTAGCTAATTCTCTGAGGCATATTTTATAAAGGCACTAATCCCATTATGAGAGCTTCACCCTCATGACCTAATAAACTCCCAAAGGTCCCACCTCCTAACACCATCACCCTGGGCTTTAGGATTTCAAAATATGAGTTTGGGAGGGAAAAAAACAATCAGATCATAGCATTACCCAAAAGCTCAGCCTCTCAGCCTCTCTGTACACCGAATCAAATGTGCCAAATCAAATCTCGGAGACAGAGTTTTGGGTGAAGTAGAAAAGGGTAGCTTTATTGCTTTGCCAGGCAAAGGGAGACACACCAGGCTTCTGCCTTGAAAAGCTATGTGTCTCCACCCCAGAGGATGTGATGAAGGGTTTTATAGCAGTGGTTCAAAGGTGGTGTCTCTGACAAGATTAGGGTGTGAGCATCTCATCTCTTAATCTCATGAGCTTCTCTGGCCCCTTCAATCTTGCCTCAAGTGGTTTCATGGCTGCTCCTCCTTTGATTAGCAACAGTTCAAATCCACCCTTTGGAAGTCAGGGAAGGTCATGGAGGCTGGAGTCTTGCCTATAAGAAATGGTGGACAAAAGGAGGCCTCCATGCCCAGACCCCACTTGGTTTCAGTGCCTGGGAGCCCCACAGGGCCCCACTCTGTTTCAATATTATGTCCTATTTTACTGTATTTCATTTGACTTCTAAAGGTCAAGTTACTCCTGCATGCATCTGAGTTATAGAAAATGGAGAAATTGAGACCCAAATTGTTCAAGTGGTTTACCCAGGATTTCCCAGCACAATTCAGGTTTGCTGATTCTCATAGCTTTCCTCCATTATAAGAAGTTAATTTCAAACTTCACATTGGTCAGTTACAGCCTCTGGAGTACAGGTTCCTGCATATGGCTCTTGGGTATTTGAAAATGTAACTTAAAATGCTACTGGGGCCCCAGAACTGAGACAAAGCCAGAGGGCCCTGGAAAGTTTCCTTCCTTCAACCCCTGAACTGTGGGTTCTGTGGAACCACAGATCCACAAGCTTATTAACAATTTAATAAGGCCTGAGGTACTTGGCTTTAACTAGGCTTGCTGCTCAACTCCAGACTGTTTCCTTTGATGGCAAACGTATGGCAGGGAGCTCTTAAGGTTGAAAAATACACCAAGAGAAGACTCACTTTTCCCTACGGCCTTGCTGTTCTGATGTCAGTCGTTCTATTCCTGCTAACCCTTGGATTACATGACCACTTCCACCAAATATGTGGGTACTCTGGCCTTGCACTAGGCTTATGCCAAGGCTTAGATTTAGTTGATGAATGCCAAATTAATTGTTTCTAGAAACACAGGGAGTTTTATTTGGTACATACTTCTCATTTAATGCATAGAGCTGCTCTGAGAAAATATTTATTGTGAAGAACTCAAGTGAATGCTTGCTATGTGATATTTTTGGCCTCTCCTGGGGCTAGGAAGGCAAGAGCCAAACTCTTGAAGCTGAAGGTCCATGGTAGGGGACAGTTTTGTTTCTTAGATCAAGGAGTTCCAGAGCTGAGGATACGTTTGTTTCCCAGATCAAGGGCAAGCACTGCGGGTGCTCAGGAGTAAAATCCTACAAAGGCTGTGACTCTCAGCACTCCTGCTGCCAGCTCCTGTATATTGAGCCTTAAAGGAATACAGAAACAAGTTAAACACATTTTATTGGGTAGAATTTACACCAAGCTCCTGAGAATTGAGAGAGTAAATAACATTTTCCTTCTTTATTATGTTGGCTGCCTCTTATGAACTACCTCGTAGAATGCGAGGCTAGTATACAATCAAGTTCCAAGTAAATAACGTCATTAATTCAAATGGAATGAAGTGTGAAACATGACCCTATCCAAACTATTATATGTATATATACTTTTTTAAATTAGAATGATCTCATGTGAAAGTGACAGGAGTGTGTTATAATTTAGGAGCAGATGAATCATCCAGTGTTCCCAGGATAACATTTTTATGTACTGATGAAATCTATGTAATATATCTTCTCAAAAAAAATAAACCTCTGCTCATAAAATACCTTTATGAGAGTTTACCGAGTTGGGCAGAAATGGCAGTTAATGTCTGGAGTGCCTATTAAAGTACAGGTCCTTTGTTTGATAGCGATTATAGAGCATATTATTAAAACTGCATTCACAAAATGTTAACAATTCTCACTGTCTACAGATCCACACAGAAAATAAGGCTTTTAACTTGTGGAGATTAAATACCCAGTAAAATACTGTTGCACGATGTATTGTTAACTATGTTGACTACTCTTCAGTAAGGTGCTACATAAATGAAAAATTAACCGCTGTCCTGAAGCAAGTTCCTATGCATACAAAATAGCTTTGTCCTGGGCACTGTAATGTGGAAACATTTCAGCGAAGAAGACACCGTAGTAAGATACTTGACAGCAAACCAAAACCAAGACCAGCACTGGAATTGCTAAGTTAAGGAGCTGCATGCAACCGTGGGTGGTCTGAATTAATGGTGTTGAAGGGCGCATGTGGAGTTTGGGGAGAAGATGAAATTTCACTGATACTGTAACTGCATCTCAGCAATCAGAGGCACAAGTCTGCTGCTGTTGTGTTGTGAAATGTAAGAGAGATAATAAACTTCCACATTAAAATTTCATTTCATATTTTGAGAATTAAAAAAAAAAAATGATTGCCTTCCTCACTCTGTGCTTTCGAAACCTCTCTGGTGAAATCACCCTACAGTCTGAAATGTGAGTGTATGGTGGATTACATTTTTAGTGTTAATCAGAACACTTCACTCAAACAGTAATCTCGGAATTCTTTCTCTTCATTGATTTTGCTTCTTTCTCCCTTTAAAACTCTGTGTTAGCAGACTTCCTTTTAGACTTTTGAGAAATGACAATTTCTCTCATGTGTTCTGGAAATTAGTTTAAAAAAACAGCTACCTCACTTTGCTGTTTGCCTAAAACACTTAAATAGGAGCCAAAAATACCAAATTTTCATCCTTCTGGTACTGAAGTAGCCTAAGATATTGATGTGAGTTAGAACCCAACTGGGAAGGAAATCTTACTGTCCAGAAATTACCTAGTTTGTATGTGCTTTCCTGTGAAGGCTTAATTAAGTTGCTGAATCCATTTTCTGAGTTTCTGCAAGAGCACAGTACCTGACAACACTAATCGAGGTAACTTTTTTCTTGACTTTTAAAACAAGTTTGGAGTCAAGGATTTGCCTAGGATCTTTTGTGGTGAACCTCGTTCTCATAGATGCCTCCCAGTATGTAAACCCCATACACATGTGAGCCTACTACTAGTTAGACACTACTGTAAGCTGAATTGACTTTGTACATTCTCATTCTTCGTTCAGAACATTCCCAAACTGTAAATTGTCCAGTATCTTAGAGGAATTGAAAGGATGAGTACCTTGGGTGAAAAATATCACCTGCCCTATCAGTCAACAAAGGATGTTGCAGCCCTCAAGCCATCAGCCATTGAAGCCTCCCCCAACTGTGCACCCTGAGGGGATTCAGGATGGAGAAAAACAGCATACCGGCCCTAGATGGTTAAAGTGCATAGTAAAGGAATGATTTCAATATGCCCAGACTCTTGCATCTTCCCATACATAGAAAAGCGCTAAATTTATTAACTTGAGATATCTGTTTTTCTCTATTTAACAGTAATCTTTTGATGTTCTGATTAACTGGTTTTTGTTGCAAACACTCCTAAGTAACCCGTCTCCTCCCTCACCTCTTCAAAGCTGTCCCTCAGGGCTGTCTGAGAGGCTGCTTCCTGGGCTTAAGTCCTCAGCAAGTCCACCAAATAAAACATAATTCTCAACTTTTATGTTGTGCATTTTTTTCAGTCAACACTACCTACATCCTCTTCTTAGCTGGAAAGATATCACTTTTTACTATAAAAATCATACAGAGTCAAGATAAAAAGTACTTTTAAAAAGCATTCTCTCGGTGTAATTAACCTATTTCTTGGAATTAATTACACATAGACTGGATTTTGAGATGCTTGAGTGCAGGGAGCATATTTTAATTCATGTATGTTGAATGTGTCTGGTTAATAATCAGCACTCAGTAAATATTTGTTGAAAGAACAAAGAATGAATGGGTGAGTATATATTGCTACCTCCTTCTACATGCTCCAAGTTAATATTGTGGTTGAGAATATTATCTTGAGAGTGAGACATTGTAAGGCGGGTGGAAGGGGATTAGAATTAACAGGAGCTCATATCTTTTTGAAGAAATTTGAAGAAAAACGTAGAAGAATTTGCACTGTCCTAGAAAAAGGGTCAAGAGACTTTACAAACATTAATGTGTCCGAACAAATTTCTTTATTCTTGAAACATGTGAAAGAGCTTATGGAAAACATGATTCTAAGAGGTGGTCAAATCTGTTTTGCCAAATGCTTATCATCTTTAGCCATCTCTTTATTGTCTTGCAAAGGGGGGATTCCCTTCCCCATCCTTACAAAGATGGCAGTTCAGTTCTACTTATGCTTATCTGTCAACAGGCAAACTTCCTACAGAAACAAACAAACAAAATATATAGATATAGATATATTTTGTTTATAATATATATATAGTTTATTTTTTTCCAACCACATAACCAGAAACTTCTTTCCACTCAAACGACAATGAACAGAATGAATTGAGGCCCTGGAGAAAAATTCCGCATTTTAGATTTTTCAGAACCCTAGAAGGAACATTCTTTCTTTAAAACAAAACAAACATAAAACAACCTAGCAATGGGAAATTATTTCCTTAACTCACTACTGCAATAGACATTCCTAAGAAAAGCCCAATAAATGAAGAAGTCAGACTCAAATCTGGGCTCCTAATGAATCTGTAAAAGTTGATGACAAGCTTTCTGATATAATACATTACATAGAAACAGTGCTGCTATTATCAGCCTGTCCTGCAGGGAACAACAATAGGATTACTCGCTAAAATGTCAGTTGCGTGAAGCATCTGATAAATGCTATTATAAGCCACAGATATAGAAACTTAAGAGTAAAGAAAAAAGAAATTGGGATAAGGAGCTTGGTTACTATCTTGTTGCAAGCTCAATTAATCTTTGTTTTCCACTTATTGAAGAAAGGATGAAGTAAGTCATTGCTTTTGCCCAATTTTAAAAACTTGTAGGGCTTCCCTGGTGGCGCAGTGGTTGAGAGTCCACCTGCCAATGCAGGGGACACAGGTTCGTGCCCCAGCTCGTGAAGATCCCACATGCCGCAGAGCGGCTGGGCCCGTGAGCCATGGCCTATGCTCCGCAACGGGAGAGGCCACAACAGTGAGAGGCCAGCACACCGGAAAAAAAACAAAACAAAAAAAAACTTGTATTAGACTTTCTATAGTATGAAGAAAAATATATTTGCATTTTGTAAAATAAGGGACTTACACTAGATTCACCTTTCATGTCTAATTATTTTCTGTGATTTTATAAATTCACTTAAAAATCAACAGCCATCCCCTTCTAAACAAATGAGTTACCTATGATACCAGTGTCCAGTCTTGTTCTTAGAACAGGGTAAGTGTATAATATATTTTTGTTGTTGCATTGAATCTACAACAAATCTTCCAAAAAGAATAAGATAAACTATGTCCCTAGCATTTTAGAATGCAATATTGCTTTTAAGAAGAAAAGTTAGGGAACAAGATGCATCTTACACCTTCAGATTGCCTTTTTGCAAATATCACAGTGTAACAAGGAGGATGCAGAATAGCTTGTGGAACTGAGTTTTAAGCTTTTCCTTCTACAATAGTCTTTGATCATGTAGAAAAAATATGTTAAAAATGTCCTTCTAATATTGAGTAACAGCTGTGCTACACATTCTGCTAGTACTAGCAATTCATAAATTAAAATAACTGGCAATTTTTCACTAAACTTATGTCAACCAGTGCCTGGTCAGTGTAGGAGAGGATGTTAAATCATAAACATTAAAGAAGTTTTCCTAAACAAAAAACCATCCCCATTAATTTCAGCGGTTTAAATAAATGGTTAAGTAAACCATCTGGTATATTCTGAGAGACTTATATTTTTTCTCCTCAAAAAATCTGAACAGATTAACCTTAATTCACAATTGAAATTCTCCTGACTGCTGGATGATAGAGGGCAACAGTATATCTCAACATCAGACAAGCTCCTGCGTATCCCAGATACAATGTCGCAGAGGCTCTGCTTTTAAGAGGCCAGTATCTGTAAAGGCACCCACTGGTTTGTGTGTTTATTTCTAAATTTGTGCTGTTCCTTAAAAGTAATGTACTCTTATTGTGCTCTATCTGCACGCTGATCTGCTAACATTTATTCAGCATGTTTTTGTGATTAGAACTATAAAGGAAGGTATTCCAAATGTTTGTACATACAAATGGTCTAATTTGGGTGAAAAGAAAAATAAATAAATAAATGGGTGTGTGGAGGGTGAAGAGAAAACTCTGTTAGAAATACAGCAGAAATGACCTGCTTTGCCAAGACAAATCCTTGACAAAGAACCATCCACTGAGCCAAATTCTGATTGTCAGTGAAATCCAAAAGGAAAGCAGTCTTTAGTAATTCCGGTTTAAATGACACATTAAATTCAAGGAGGAAAGAGTTTAGGCTGACTTCAGACTTCTTCAAAGCCACATTCACTGTCAGAAGAAAAGGAGCAATTTCTACAAGATTCTCAGGGAATGTGTGGCTCAAAATATTAGACCCAGACAAGATACAAGTCAAGAGAAATGGCAACCAAAAATATTCTCAAACGTGCTTTTATAAAGCAGAAACTAACACAGCATTGTAAAGAAATTTTACTCCAATAAAGATGTTTAAAAAAAGAAAGTGCTTCAGGATCCCTTATACAATGAAAAACAAAATCAGAACTCCCATATTCTCCATACACATCTGATGAACACTTCAGATGAAAACTACTCAAAACTCAAGAGTTAAAATAAACCCCTCAGAATGGAGAAGCTACTGCAAAATAACTGGAACAGGACATATCTGAATAAAACCAAGATTTTTTCCTGCAGTAATTACAGTTAAAACATAAGGTAAGTGTAAGCTTAATAAGAAAAACATAATAGACAATTTCAATAGACATTAAATCTTATAATATATAACTATTAAAAATTAAGAAGTGGAGATGAAAGCTGGGAGCAAGCATAAAGCGCTAATATCTTCATCTCTCACAGCAGAGATTGGTACTGATGAAGGTTAAAACATGTTAAAAATGGCAACTCAAATGCAATATTTTTCACAATTTCTTAGGATTAGAGGGTTCTACTATGAAACAGTATCTTTGGGCACAAAGAAATATTTTGTTGGAGTTCAAAAATCCTTTTATTTCTTAGGAAATTCTTCTTTATTAAACTCAAACAAATGAAACAATTATTTTGTTTAAAATAGTAGTAATGTTTAACGTCATTTCAAAAAGTTTTTCTCTTTATTTATTTGTCTACCTGACCACTCAACCATCCAACCTTACAGCAATAGCTCATAGAGTTGCTGACTAAGGATAATGCCTGTCATGGAGAAAGATGGAATTAGAAGAAATATTTTACTTTTTTTCTCTGTAATTTTCTGTCGGATTTTTTATAATAAATATATATCATTTTTTATTCAATGACATGGTTATTCTCCTGAAAAAAAAAAGTAAAAAATAAAATAAAATAAAAAAGACCCATTCCAGAGATCCTAAATATAAAAGTCCCTTTCTCTCCATATCTCAAGATGGCTTAATTGGTCATTGTCTACTTTAACTTTAGGACAGAGCTCATCTTAATGCCATTCTCCACCTGGGTATCATATTTTGAATTTAAGCAATTTACTTTTTAATTTATCAATTAATACTTTTTAAAAGTTTTATCTTAGTAAGATATAAGGATTAAAACCATGTAATAAAAGGCAGCAGTCTCTTACTTTACTTCTCCTCACCTCTAGTTTGGGTGCCTAGAGCAGTTCCTCTTAACCTTTATCATTGGGGTTTCCCTTCTTATTTCCCCTCACTCTTACTTTGCAGTTTTAGAAATGCCTATTGGTTTACTTTAATAATAGATGAGAAACTAGTTCATAGATACTACTTCCTAATTTTCCTAATTTACCAACAACCTATATAGTTTTTATCATCATTATTAGTTTCTCCACTGGTTATATCTTTACCCACAAAAAACATAATTTAGAGTTTATTTCCACTTCGTTTCCCAGAAGTTTAACCATACATTTAATTTTTAATTTCAGCTTTTATATTTTCTAGTTCCAAAATATCCATTTTATTTCCTTTTGTAAATTCAATTTCTCTGTTCAAATTCTACATCTCTTTGTCCATTATTCATGTATCCTTCTAACATATTTGTGATCCCTATTCAGTGTTCCTGTCTACTAATTCCAACATCTGAATCTATTTCTATGACTACTTTTTCTATTGATTAGTATTTACTTTACCTTTTATATCTCTTAATTATTTATTGTACTCCAGACACAATATTTAAAAGAGCATTATAAACTGAGTAAAATGTTTCCCAGATGGGAATTTAGCAACTTGGTAACTGGTGTAGGAAAATGATCACTTCAATCTAAACAGTAGTTGAGCTAGTCTGGGACTAGGCTGCAACTTTAGTTAGTTTCAATTTACCTCTAATTTCAAGTATCTTCTGGGTGAGATTTTTCCCTCCATATGTTGCAATCTCTTTCCTCTTGCAAGATCTAAGGACTGTGAGGCTACAGAGAGCTCTTTTTACTTTCTAGCCAAAACTCTTGTCTTCCATGCTGCTACTGTCAAACATTCAACAAAAGTCCTGTGGGGGAAGAAAATCAGCAAGCAGAGAGAATTAGTTTTGTGTTTAGGGGTCCTATAGATCTAACATGTCAGCCAACAATGTTACTAAATCTCTTGTTTCTTCTTACCCCAGAAAGGTGCTTCTGCCTTTGTCAGGCCTCGTTTTTAACTTGCCTATACCCAGCCCCACAGACCATCCGGAGAGGAAAGGGGCAGATGATTCCTGATACTTAAAAAGAAATGTCTTGTCCTCGGGATACAGTGCTCTCTAAAAGTGATAAAAAGGAGATAAGTTTTAGTTTTTCTATTATCTCAATTTATTATTTTCCAGGCGATTTTCCTTGACTTAATTTCTTTTTTTTCCAACTCAAGTATGCTTTCTTGTTTGTGTTTGGTATTTCTTCCTTTTCCAATAAGGCAGTTTTCATGTTATTAAGGCAGTATTTTCCAAATCCCTCTAGGAACACTAATTAGAATATCTTCTATCCTTCAAAATATGTCTTTTCCCATGGGAAGGATTTTTCTCTCTCTTTTTTAAAAGCGTCTGAGTCTTTATCCTTTGCATTGAGAATTTTCCCTGATTTTCCCTGAACAAGAGATGCTTGTTCTCCATTTAATTAAGAGACTACAGCAAATCTGACTGTGAACACTGTGTAGGGCTTGGCAGACTTTAATATGAGTGGGCAAAGAGCTGGCAGTTGAGTTTTCAGATCCCTAAATGACAGAATATGCATCACTTAATTCTGGGGTGCTATCTCTTCCACTAACTACCTTAGTTCCCCCCAACCCCCCACCCCGCAAGATGGTTTAGTTTACTTGAAGAGAATTGCTTGACTTTTTTCTACTATTTTTCTTTTCTCCAAGTGGACTAAATCCCTTTATGCCAGGCAATCTGTGTGCAGACATAGGACAGAGGTAGAGAGGTCAACTGTTCCTTCTACAAACGTTTAATAATACAACATTCCTACTTTTTGTAGACATAGTATTTCCAACTTCCAAGCCCTACTGAATTCCTGCAGAGAAAATCTGTTTCATTCTTGGTTGCAAAATTTCTAAAGTAACCTTGACTTTATTCTTCTCATTTCTGCCTCATTGGTTACCAGTCCCCAACATATTTTTATGCTGTTGTTTGTGTGTGTGTGTGTTTCCAGAAGGAATAGTTCTATAGAGCAAGTAAAATGATGCATATTTCCCTCACCCACATTTTTAGTGGGGTTTATGCCTTTATGTGTCCATTTTGTTTTATTTGAAGTCATGTCAGTAGAGAGAAAGAAGAGAAACAAATATTCACTCTGCCATCTTGAAAGAGATTTCTTGTTTTTTATAAATTCCTCTTCATTAAATAATAAAATTAGATTGAAATGATATAGTTTCATCTTGGCTGTAATCAAATACCACTCTTCTTGGAAGAGTGAGAAGAAAGGGTCACTCAGAGACTATTTTAACTAAAGAAGAACTTACATTATATAAAAATAATTCCATCGACTTGTTATAACTTTGGGAAACAAAATGAAATTTGCTCTAATGGTGTCTTCTCTTTCCATTTCTTTTAAAATATTTTAATGTACTAGACATGAAAATTTTTAAATGTATCTCATGAAAAGTTTTAAAGAAACACTTATATGGAGCTACAATTGTTACTGTAAGTCAAGTACATATATATTCCTACCACTAAAATTAAAACTGTATCAAAAAGCTAGAGACCATTAGACAGAGGCTGGTAAGTTATCCAATGACAAGCCGATTCTGCTGAGATGAAAGCATGGAAGAGAAAAACAAATTAATAAATGGAATTTTCTAATTCCCATTTGATTGTGCATTTTTACTATGTGATTACCACTCAAAGTCTTTTCAGTTTTATGTGAGAATATGACATCTCACTGGCCTTAAAAAAACAAGGGATATGCATTATCTCAAAAACCAAGAAGTCCATGAGTAGGAAGTTTTCACGCTTGGTGAACCCTACGGGTCATTAATGTCTTTAAGAGCCCAAATTTTTCCAATCTTTCTCAGCATATGAGCTTATCTATACTTTTGGGGGCAAGTTCCTGTTATCATATGAAGATAGGACAATGGCAAGGGAAAGACGAACTATTTGTTATGTAACAAATTTAGTCTTCTAATTGAGCTTTCCAATGTTCATGAATAAGAGAAATGGGAAGGACAGGTGGCAGAGTAAGAGTGAAAAGATGATAAGACACAAGCAACCTTGTTCTCATATGCATATGGGAATGTACAATACTAACAGGGAGAAAGGAACATGTTTTGTGTGAGTGTGTGTACACAACAGCCACCTGGGCATTGAGGGTTGCAGAGAGGTCTCTGCCACCTTTGGTCTTTCAAAGATGCTTAAGACATCAGCAGTGGCAGCCTCCAGGGGTAAGGGTAGGGTTACCAGGGCCAGCGGAAGATACTACATAGTAAAAAAAGTTAATGTGTAAGCACCAGAGCAAGAAGTGAAGGATCTTCGTATTATCACCATATCAGAGGCATTGAAGACGGACAAAACTAGAGTTGTTCCAGAAAAGGAAAGGAAGAAAGTGGCATATGTCACAGCAAAAGCTGGTGGCTCACTTTTGAGTAGATGTTAAGTATCATCTCAAGATTCCTTTGTGGGAGCTGAAGTCTGAATTAAAAATGAAATTGAGGTCACACCCTGGGTGAAGATTTTTCTCTTCTCCCTTTTGTGAACTGTTTTCAATAAACTTTTACATTGACCATGCAGCATAATGAATGTTTATCTAATCTGTTTTTCACTTCAATTGTTGCATTATTACATAGTTTGTGGTTTCATTTTTAAGTAGGAAGTTTTAAGTAATGAGGAGCTAAGTAGTTGGAGATGAGAACATGAACAGCCCCAACTCCTAGATAAAACATAAAGTAGATAGACCTAAAAAATAAGAGAGGAATGAATTTACAGCTTATAGTGATCTATCTTCTATGGAAATGGCCTTCATGAAAAGGGTGGGTCATCGGTAGCCATGCCTATGCTACTTGGCCCTGTACTCCTTGACCTGAAAGGACAGGTAGTTGACCAAAGATGAGCAATTCAGAACCTCTCTGTGGCATATTTGAAACATGAAGACAGAGACATGGAATCTGAAAGTCACTGGAATTGAGTAATGCTAGTGGCAGCGCCTAGTGACTAAGCATTTGCTTAGGGTACCAGCAAAGGAGAGGTAGTGAAAAATGGAAAAAAAGAAATTGTGATATTACACATCAAAGCCAATCAAAACATTAAATATTTAAAATCTTTGTATTTTCAAAAATCAAGGTAGTAACAAAAAAAATAAGAACTTTGTTGAGCTTCTTTAAACTCTTACACTGGTACAACTCTATTATCTATTTTTCATAGCCATGTTGATCCCTCCCTTTCCTGATGTGAGGTTGTCCTCTCTTCCTTTGATTCTCTGAGTTCAACTATATCTTTCCAAAAATCCAATTTTTTTGAGGGTTCTAGAGTGCAGTTATTTAGACTATAAAATTGAAAGTAAGGAAACATAAATATCTTATACTTGTTCAATGTCCTACAGTTTATAAAATGCTTTCATCCCACTATTTTATTCTTTCAGGAATCCTAGGAGATACAGATATTATTAACTTTGTTGTACACATAAATAAATGGATACTTAAAATGCCAGTAATCATGAGCCTAATAACTTCAGAGCCCATGCTAGAAAACTGAGTTCCACGCTCTCTTTGTCAGGTCAAACCAGCTAGCTTGGAAAACTAATTGAAAGTAAGGAATATTGACATAAAAGGGGAATACAGATATATATCCTGGAGACTAATTCAGGTGAAGCTAAAAATCTAGTATTTTAATTAAATTAATGAGTCCGTTTCTGTTGTTTGCAACCAAAAGAATTTCTGATAATAAAATTAAGTAAAATAATACCAAATATATTTAATAAACAGTAAAGTTGCATCTAAAATTTATTACCACATATATCAACTACAGATATTATCCAAAATGATGCCAGTACAATACTTTAGTAATGCTAAATATCACATAAATTGTGGTATTGGAACGCACAAGCCCAGTTGGTGTTTGCTTCTGTCTCAGGAGAAGGTTTTCATAGAGTGATAAAAAATACTCTGGAAAGGTACGTATTTATATTTCTGGGAATACTCTCTAGAGGTACATAGATGATTGGTGATAAGAATGGGCCTTTGTGCTCTCCAATTAATATAACACAAAAGCTATTGATTGTTTTGTGATTGCAAACGACAGACATCATATAATGTGTAGAATATTTGCTGATTTTTAGTCATTTTATTTTGACAAATGCACTACTGTCTTAAATCATGTTTAAATCACAAATTATTCAGGTTTTTTCCCATTCTCTCTCAGTATTCCACCAAAAACCCATAAGCAAAAGTTGACTATTTTAACTGGATGATAAGAGTGAAATAGGCAACTGTAGGTGAAAATAGAAAGTATATAGAATCAGTATTGATCATATCTGTTCCATAGAAGGGACCATAAACAGCCCTTCCAAAAGGTAAAACCTAATCTGTGTTGAGCTGTTTGCCTTCCTCTGAATCTGGGATGCTTCATTTAATCTTCAGTAGCCCCATTTTCAAGATGTAAAGATCATAGAATTTTTTAATATCATCCAAACCATAATATGGTGGAAACACATCACAAATAATTCTAAATAATTGTTGTCTTTCTCTTTCTTCCTAGGAAACATCTTCCTGCTGCTAATAATGCAAACTGTTCCTGATTTACAGCTTCAAATACTTCACGTAATACCAATAACTTCAGGGTCAGTAGTGCCTGCAGAGCACAGCCTTGTTAATCAGTCAAAATGATTTCATGTGTTTTCTTAGAAGCATCAGAATGGGCAGAGGATTTATAGGTGGTATCATTTTATGTGCCACTGTGTTGTACAATATTGTCATCATGCGTTAAAACCAACAATGGTCTTCATTGATTTTAATCACAGTCATAACCGTCTCATTCTTCCTGCCTCTCCCCACACACACACAATAATAAAAGAAATCTGAAGGCATTTTATATGGTGACTTAAAATACTTTTAGTCATTATCAGTTTTTCAATGCTTTCATAGCCAACCACGATAAAAATGCCACTTCTCACAGATCATATGTCTTTCTCACTGAAATTCCAACTAGAAACACTTACGGCTATTGAAATGAGAACATTTTAAAGTTGTTGGGGGTTCTTATAAATAACCACCACCGAAGAGACTTATTTACCTCATTTTCCCCAGAGCATCTTGTTTGTGTAATTTTATTCAAGAAAGAGCTTACGTTTTACATGGTGATTCATTCACATATCAGAAATGCAATAAAAATCTCATAGCCAAGAATATAGACTTACAGCAAAGGAGCAAAGGAAGGATAAGCTTAAATTGAAACATGTCAGAGTAGATCAGAGGACCCTCCATCACCCTTCCAGGGAGCCAGATTCGCTTCTCCAATAGGGTTGCTTTAGGAAAGGAGAAAGTTAGGCCCCCATCTACAGCTGTCTCCGTGTGAAAAAAAGACATTCATTCACTTATTTAGCCAATCAATCATTTGTTCTTTCACTCTTTCAACATTTAGCCAACAAGCATACATGGAATCCCATTTACGTGCCAGACACGGTGCTATAGGAAGATGCCAGAGGTCTCCATTTTAAGGTTTTCAAAGTCTAACGAGAAGGATAAATACTAATAATAGCAACATTAGTAATGTCTGCAAACTGGTAGCCCAGAAGAAGAGAGCTAGTGGTCAGCTCTGCTGGTAAGGAGTGGGTGGTGACCAGATCCGGTTTCCCAGAAAAGTCTTCCCGGGGACGTTTTCTTATTCACTGCAGTACGCTCAGTACCTAGCCTAGTGGTGAGTACATAACAGGCAGTTGTAGTTGACACAAACATGGCAGCTTTCTGTCTCACAGACATTCCCCTAGTAGCTACGTCATGCATTTCTCCTACCTTGACCACCACCATCTATTTCTTCCTTAGCTGAATGAGCCAAAATGTATAAACATTTTACCTGTACTGGATCAACCATAGGTACCCTATCTACTCATTGGTTCAGGAAGAAGCATATGACCCAAGCTGGAAAAACTAGGGTCCTTCCCTGTTACTCATTTATTCTTTTTTTTTTAACTTTAGTTGGAAGAAGAGAGCCCTTTCCTTTCGGGTCCCTCACAGTCCATACCTGTACCTAGCATGGTGATAAACATTTAATGGGTTCTCAACATATATTTGTTGAAAAAAATGATTGCATGGTTGTGAAGTTGTTAGGTTATAAATCTGGAACTTCCAGTAATTAGGTTCTGTGACTCGTGAAGAAGCCCATTCTAGGAAAAGGATGTTGAGAGGCAGAGAAAAAGTGTGAAGAAGGAGAGAGAGTCCAAAATCATCTATAAACCCAGTCCTGCCGTCCCTAATACCCACTCAACTTCTTGTCTTTCCCATGAACATGTATCAATAAACTACTTCAAGTTATTGGCACCTGGGAGAGTACTAACATATTATCCAATAGGTACTTGTTGAAAGACTGACTGGCTGATGATTGAATAAATGAATTAATGAATGAACAGATGAAGCATATCTCTGCAGAGGGTACAGCAAGCAGATATGCCACAACATGGCATGCTGGATATGGTATTTTAGCCCATAGCACATTTTTATCTTCTTACATGTATTGCAAAGGTCGTAAAGTGATAAACAACATTTCCCAGACTCCCTTGAAGATGGAATTCTGTTTGTGAATGATATACAGTCAATGAATGATATACAGGTATGGGAGGCTTGAAGGGATAACGTGTGACTCGGCATATTGTTGCTTCTACTGGTCTTGGTAATTAAAGTGGAAAGAAATACATGCTCTGAATCCTGAGTCTGGTCAAGATTCTTGGGTGTGACAGGCAGCTGTGTGGGGCAATGCATGGCTAATAGCAGCTTCCTTATTCTGACAGTCTGAAACAGCACACTCTTAAAATTCTACAGTCTGCTGGGCTCCCCCTGAATTCCTCTCCTTTAGTCCTTCCTTGTGTTGCAGACACTGAGTTCCTTTCTGTTAAAACATCTAGAAAGTACACTGAATCCTGACTTATGAGCATGATATCTACAGGGAATTCTAAAAGGTTAAATAGGGTTGTAATACAGTGGTTCTCCAACGTGGTGGGTAGGGAACTTTGTCCCCCAGGGAACATCTTGGCTATGTCTGGAGACATTTTTTTTTTTGGTCATAAGTCAGGAGGGTGGTGCTACTAGCATCTGGCATCTAATGGGTAGAGGCCAAGGATGCTGCTGAATATCCTACAATGCACAAGACATGAGGCCACACAGCAAAATTATCCAGCACCAAGTATCAATATAGTAATGCTGAGAAATCCTGGACTAAAGTCAATTTCAACAGGTTGCAGCTAGAGGAGTAGGCTCTTCATTATTGAACAAGACCAGATCGTAAAGAGTCACATATGGTGTTCAAAAGTATGAACAGATCTCTCTCTCTGACACCTCCCTATTGGTCTTCTACCAAGTTTAGAAGGTTTAAGGCTCTAAATTCTGGATTTTAATGTGTAAAACTGAAAAGATTGCATAATCATGAATTTTGACTATAGAGACTAGTTCCTAAGAATGTTCTGGACTTAGTAAAAAGTGCTTACAGTTATACTATAATCATTTCATTGTCTACAAATGCCTCCAGTCTGGAAGACCTATAGAGAGAGGTCATGCATGCTATCATTTTGGGAGCTGTTTGGAATTGTTATTAAACAATCTATGAAAGGACATTAATTTTAACTCAGCACATGGCTACAATGATCTGAAAAATTAAATGGTTTAAAGCACAAAAATCAAGAAGAAGAGGAGAGCATAAAATTCCTCCTCTATGTTTACTCCAGCGCCACTATTTTTTAGTGAACACAAATGAACAAATCTTGAAGGAATTTGAGACTGTCCTGATTGTTTACCATGAAAACCATTCAAGGGTTAAAAGTTGGCTCCTCTTTGGTAATCTACAATCTCTGATCCTATTAAGTAGAATACAGAATGACGCCAGCACAATGAGAGACAGGACAGCTGGGACCAAGAGATTTAAGAAGCTACAAATAAAAACTAAAACAAAAAAAAGCATGTCAAAAGTGAACTTTTAAATATTCATTTTGACTGACGGAGTTTGCAGTGCTTTCTGTGCGGTGCAGATGGCTCAGGGACTCAGGGCAAACAAAGCAACAATATCTGAATAGTTACAGCTACTCAGCCATAATAGCTGAGGCCCAAAACTCCAGGGCTTTGAGATGATTCAACTAGGTCCCTTTACCTGCCAAATTCCATGGGATCTATGGAGCCTCCATCAGAAACATGAGGGTGAAAGGATTGTAGGAAACATGGGTTGTCTTTACTTCAATATCTACCTGGCATTTATCATTGGGGAATGACCTTTTAAACTCTAGTTACAGATTCATTTATGATGAAAAAATGTTTATGAAGGAAAGGAGGGAACTACAAAATTTCTGAGACAGTTTGATCCAAAAACTTAAATTAACAAAATTAAGCAAATGGAAAATTGTGCCCATTGTATCAAGCAAAATTGTTAACTGATTACAGGGAATGGTCTGAGATGTTTAACTCTATGGGGTATGACCTCATCACACAGAACTTATTCTCTGCATAGTAGCTTGGAGAAAAGAAAGAGGCAAACCGCATCACTTACTGCCTATCTTACTATCAAGGAAGAGCTAATACTCATACAGGATAATAAAAAACAGTATTGAACTGCATCTTTGAACAATCAAAAATAACACAAAAACTGGAGTCCAAATAAAAGGCTAACAGTTTTTTCTGTAACAGGAGATAATTTTGCCATTTACAATGTATCAGAATGATAGACCAGACTTTTTATTCCACGGACATTTTATTGAGTGCCTACCATGTGCCATGCACTGTTTAGGTGCCCCAGAAACATGCACAAGTCAGTAAGAGAATGCCTTTGTTCCAAGTTTAGTAGCTAAGATAAAATAAGAAACAATATAATAAAAGTCTGTATATGGCATTTATAAAAGAGTTTCAAACAAAATTTCAGAGACTGTATCAGCATGAGTTGGAAGATGTCAGGGAGGGTTTGATGGAGAGGGTAATAATGAAAGGTATCTTGAAGAACTGGAAAAATTTGAACTGACAGAAAGAGAAGAGAACCTTTTGTAAAAATAAGTTAGCAGTAACAAGAGAATAGAAACCAAGACACAGCTGGACATGTGCACAGATCAGTATGTAGTCTGGTTTAGCTGGAACTAATAAAACATGTAGGGAACTCATAAAAAAATAGGTCTAGAAGGGTTAAATCAGAGACACATGGACTTCTAGGGCTATAGCAGACTTTAGGGACCCTGGAGTTTAACTCATTTATCCTACAGTTGAGATAACAAAGCCTCAGAAAAGATGAAATTTACTTATGCCAGGTGATGCTGCAAGGTGATGATCCCAGTAGCCATGGATAAATGAATTTGTGCCTGCTAAATGTCCACTCCCGTTGTTTTTGCTATGGCATCTTGCAGGGTAATCTGGGTGTTCTTAATCACCAAGACAAGACGGTTGTACTAATTACTTTACTTTGGTAAATCTTAAAGGAACACTAAAGATATTTTGAGAATGAAAATGACATCATTGAGAATGAATCTTGGGAAATAGAGAAAGGAGAGCAAAAGAAGCATTTTGTAGAGATGTGAAGGATAGATTTAAAAAACAAATAAAAATAACAAGCTTAACCTCCCCAAGGTCTACTTAGATTACACATAGACATAAAAATCATCCTTCATATATTCTTTAACATAGCTTTGGCCAGTCTTTAACATAGCTTTGAGAATGTGCACTGGCAAACCTGTTGCAGAAATCGAAGATATTTAGATAATAGGTGTGTAGCCCAATTGGTTATGAAGCTTTTTGCTTAAATACAGCTTGGTTTTAGTAATTTCTGATTCAGTCATAACCATATGAAAACCTTGGGTAAACAAATCACTCAAGAGAATTATGGGAGAATTCCAGCATTTATTAAAACAGTCATATTTCATAAACTGTAAGTTTGGGGAATAGAAAATAATACTTTTATTATAGTTTAAAAGAATCTTCACTGTGGATTCATAACATTCTCCAAAGCTTAATAGCACACATGGTACATATGTACAGATACACAAAATATGTGCAATTTGTCTCTAATTTAAAAAGCAGTGAAAGAAATGTATTACCTAATTTAGAACTGGAACAGTTAAATAAAATAATTCCAGTCTAATCAAAATCATGCTTAAATATAATTTAATATCTATTTTGATTTTAATCTCAAAAATTAATTGCCTAATTTCTCTGGTCTTACACAAAAGCAGATGAATGAATGTTTCATGTGAGGCCTTTCCCCTTAGAAACCCCTGAAAAAGCTCTCTTCACTCACGTACCGGGTTCAGTTACTAATATTCATGTCTTGCTTCTCTTTTGAAGATGTAGTATCTAAGGAAATATATTAATAAGCACTAATTTTAGGTATAACTGAAATGAACATTAAAAAGCTTGAGAAACATTTAGACCATGATTTCACTGAGGAATCTTGACACTAGAATAAATGTATTCATCATTTTAATAATAGATGCCATTTACTAAGTGCCTACTATAGTAAGTGTTTTGCATGAATTATCTCAATTAGTCCTTAAAACAATTATGTGAAGTAGATAGTTATTGCCTCCTTCAAAAGACTAAGTTGCCCAGAGTCACTCATATTGTAACCAGGTTTCATCTGGCTTCAAGCTCATTCTCCATTCAAATCATAGCCATGCTGACTCCCAATCAAAACGTTAATGGTCAGAGATGACTCAGTTGCAAGGAGAAGAAACACACTCAAGACAGCTTGGGTAGAAGGGATTTAATGGGGAAGATGAGGAAACTTTGTGGAAAGGCCTGATGGTGAGAAAGATCATGGAATGTTCAAAGAATGAAAGAGACATAGTATGGCTGATAAAGAGGGGTGGAAGGAACACGGGAGAAACCTGGAGAGTGGACAGCAGCCACATCAAGGAAGGCCTTGTCAGTCATGCATTCAGAACATGCATTTGGTGGAGAGTTAGGCACATAGCATAGTGATTAAAATCATAGACTCTGGAAACAGCCAGATCTAGATTCAAAACCCAGCGTCCCTCTAAACTGGCTGTGTAATCTTGGATAGTTACCCAATTGTATAAGCAATACTTCCTTTGGTGAAATGGACACGGACACAGAGCAGCTTTCTTAAAGGTTGTGTGATGATTAAATAAGATAATGCATATAAAGCACTTATCACAAGGTACACATAATAGAGGCTTACGTTACTGATTATTATTATGTAGCCTTTTCATTATACTTGATCTGGTGTCAGACCTTCCATGATATACGCAAAAACGTTTTTCACAAGCATATCTCTCAATAGACCCTCAAGAAGAAACTTCCACTAAAAGGAAACTTTTGTCACCACCATCAAACATTTCTTCTACATGAACTCCCCTATGTCATTTTTCATGTTAGTTTCCATTTTCACTCAACAATGATTTACTAAACATGCACTGTTTTAGACACAATGCTAGGCATTATGGATGTACGGATAATTAAAAAATGTTTTCTAACCTGGAGGAAGTTGCATGATAAAGGGGTAGAAGAAATGAAATGGCTGCTACATGTTATCATTTTGTATTGGGAAAGAAAAAGCAAGACTTTCAATGGGTATTTATCACATTCCAAGCAAGGTATTACATGCTTCTGTGCATTGTTATCAGATCTTAGTCCTTATCAGAACTTTGTGAGTACATTTTTTCCCCCTAATAATAGAGAAGGAAAACAAGCTCAAATAACTTGCTCAAGTTCATGCATTTTCTAAGATGGCAATTCACCATTTAAACTCTTACTCTAAACCCAAGCTCTTCCCACCTGCAGTGCTTTTTTACCAAGTCTCCAAACTGTACTAGTTTCACTTTATTAAAATAAGGACCAGAAAGTTATCTTTGGGTTTAGCAACAAGAAATTCATTGGTGACCTTGATGAGAATAGTTTAGTGAGTGGAAAGAAAATGCTAGCGAAGGAGAGAATGGATACAGTAGTTGGAAGGGTATAAAGTTGGGGAAGATACTGTTTTAGTCCTTACTTTATTAGATCTCTCTAGAGCAATGGACACTCATCTCTTCTTCCTTTTCACAAGCATTTTTTTTTTCTTTGAACACTATGCCCCAGACTCTGAGGGTTCCTCTTTTGCTGCTTATCCTTTAAATGTTAGAGTTCTGGGGTACTTTGAATTCATGCTCCTGTAAGATGACTTAGCCTGAGCCCTATGGGAGATCTTATTTAATCTTCCCAGCAATGTTTTGAGACACTTGTCATTGACCCTATTTTACTGTTGGTTGAAAAAAAAAAAAACCTGAAGCTCAGAGGAGGTAGTTTACCTAACCAAAGTCATACAGGTAATAAGTAATGGGTATAGGATTAGGACAAAGGTCAATCTGACAGCAAAGCTCATAACATACTTTCTACCCAACTATATTTTCAGGAGCCCTTAGGGCATGAGATTAGACATGTGTCATCTACTTGAGATTCTCAGGACTCAGGCTGGTCCCCAGCCTCTATATTTACCTCTCCAAGTCATGGAAGGTTAGTTCTCAACTGGCACATTCTAAATATAAGGGGCTGGGGGTGGGGTCAGAACTTCTTGAATTTCTGCTCAAGCTAGCCCTGAAAATAGCCAAAATTTATAGAGATTAAGAGCCAGCAGTTTATTCCCACATAAAAGCTCAGACCCGGCTTCCAGACAACTGCAAATCCTTAACTCTTGAAAGGAGAATGAAACAAAAGACACCAATCTGCTCCTGCTTGACTGTTGAATCTAAAACTCATTTATAAATCTGCCACATGTTGCAAATCTGACAGTAAGCTGTTCAGAGTTACTTTTGAAGGTGAAAAAAATTACCAGTTCATCAAAATGTTTGAGCAGCCTTGCCCAGTCTCCTCAGTGATAATAGATGATCTAAAATCCAAACTATTATCTCCCTGGGTAATCATGTGCACCCATGGTGTTAACAGTAATATCTCCTCCACCTCTGGCATGCTTCCCACGGATACTACTGAAAAATCATTTTAATAATATATTTTATTTAACCTAATGTATCTAAACACACATATTACTTTTGATTCGCAAAGGCATGAGGTGTTAAGTGAAATTGTACATGAATATAAGAGGGTTTCTACAATAGGCTATTTTAGAAGCTTTAATTTTTCTTGCCTTTCTTGGTTTCCACTGTAATGATTAGAATAAAACAGGGACACTTTTCAGTGATAGAATTAAGACCTCTCTTCAGAGTAAATCCTTCTTTACTTTGCCTCCTTTCAAGTACATGAGAAGAGCTGCTAGGCGAGTTTATTTAATCACTTGGCATACGTCATGTTAACTCAAGGAACAAGCAAAGTGCCTGAAAAGCCAGGATAAACTGTGCATAACTTTTTTTCCCCCTCACAAAATCTGGTTCCAAAAAAAACCCACCTTTACTGCCTGAGGCTAATATGTAAGTTAGTGAGAGATTAAGGTCTGGTTTTTATAGCATTTTATGTAGTATTTGACAATCCATAGGGACCTTGCCTATTAGTCCTTTACAGATGTAAAATATAATTTTAAATTTCACTTCATCATGGTAATAGGCTATATACACTTCCTTTCTAAAGCCTGCAGACCATCCTGTCACCTTAGGGAGCCTCCAACAACCTGACTTAATCACTTCTTGGTGACTCATTGCAACCTGTCCACTCTTGTGAAAATATATAAATCCTAATTATTTTTAAAGGTCTTTTCTAGGATGAGGTTGATTTCTTGTACACACTCAAGCTAAGCATACACAGAAAAAATAGGTAGGAAGAGATTCTTTTTCTCTGAAGGATTGGATTATTTTATATATTCTCTCTTCTGTCCCTCCTTCTCATTTGCAGTAAAGACTCTGATAGAGAGACCCTTCCTGCAGGAAGGCAGCCAATCAGCCAAATCCCTAATAGAGAAAATAAATAGTGATAATCGCTTATAGCGTGATGCTAATGTACATACAATGTGGCTACCAGGGCACAAACCCTCCCAAGCAGTAGGTAATTTGGTCAGTCAGTTGCTAGATAGATGAAACTATTTTTGTTAACATTTTGTACATGAGGATAGAGAAACTCAGAGAAACTCAAGGCTAATTCTTGGCAAGAGTTGACATTGGGTCTTCCAGTATTTAGTTAACATATCTCTCCAATATATCTCACTGTCATTTAAATTGTTAAATAATTTTCATACCTCTTAGACAGGTCATATCTTGCCCCTATTGAAGTTACATCTCATTTAATCAAATAATTCAGTTAACCGGGACATGATCATTGCTATTTAACAATTCATACTAAGGCATTTGTTATTTCTTCTCACGTGAAACTCTATGCTGACTACTGCATGTTCCTTCTCATGGAGGAGCTAGAAGAGACATCCCCTTTACAACTCATTGTTCCCAGCTAATGGCCTAGGACTGTGACGATCTTAGGTTAGATTCCTCCCAGGAGTCTGTGGATTCCACAGCCGCATCTGGAGCTCAGATAAGCCATTTTAGAGATGGACCACATTATGCAATCTTGAAACTAAGGTTTACTAGTCCAGCATGTGCTCCATCGTAATATCACGATTTCCTGGACTACCTACTATAAATATAATATCAATTTACAGGTTGCAAAATTAGAATCTCACCCCATCTAGCCAACCTAACTTTCCAAATGTCAATACCTCAAAATCCATCTTGAGTTTCTATAGAGTTACAGAGTTTCTATAACAGAATTCTAATATACACCTAAGAGGCTGATGGAAGGAATTCTCTATTTTTTTCTAATTTGCTTTTTTAAATGTGAATGCATTGTAACTTGCAGCTGAATACTTCCATAAAGATAATTACATATGGCAAGACAGAAAAACTTTTTGAAAAAAAATTCCCTTGAATATATGCCTGAATTCATTTACAACTGTTGCTGCTTTAAACACTTCAGGCAGAATAAGTGGATGGCACTAAACAGCTTAGCTGCAATTATTATGGAATGTCTGAGGTATAATTTCCCCTGCGGTTTTGTTAGGCGTACAAAATTCATAATTCTGATTTGTGGCAGGTACTTATTACCCATCACAGGTGGGGATATGCAAATATTATTCTAGTAGAGGTGAACAGCCTTTATTTCAGTATTCAGCTATTAACGAGATTTGTGAGTCTGGTACTCTGGGGCCATTTAATTAATTAGATGGTACAGATAAAATATAAATTGTTTTGTAGGCTACACAATTCCTGTCCTAGGAGGTGTAAAACTGAGGCTAAATGAACTTAGTGCAGATTGATTTGTTGTTTTTTATATAGCTCCCAGTAAATGTAAATCCTGCTCATTATTTTACTGTATTAATTCCACTCATAATCCTCATATTCTCCGAGTTTCATTAAAATAGATGTTGTGTACTTGACTGTTTTGTTAAGGGACTTTATCACTTAATCTCCATGTCCTTGGGAGTAAGCATGTCCTGTATATACAGAAAGAATGTAACTACAGTAAACTTTTTGAAAATTTTTCATGTTCTTGAGTAAGAATGTTTTAATAATTTATACTATTATGTATGAGGAAATAACATCTGCTAAAATAAATCCTGGGAAATTGCATGATATTTAATAAGAGTTTTATTGGGGTTGGTCAAAAAGTTATGCAACCTACACAACTACCTGCACATAAGGAGAATAATTTCCCAGGCATCTGATACCTCAAGGAAGTGAGAAGTTTACAGTTATATGGACAATGACACATGAGTTTAACTGCCACGTTGCTTTTGTATATTTGGCATTGGATGCCTAGCAGTCTACAATAAGGAGGTGGGATCTTTTCTTGACATAGTGGGAAAAGTCATTGTGAGTGATTGTGCTGTCTGTCATGGGTGTGTTATCATAGAGTGGTGCTGTTTGTGCTGCATATTTGCCATTTTTGGTTTACATCTTTGGTGATAACTCAATTGAAAATCTTTAATCCTATTGTTGATTACCCTTAATTTGGCAATTAAGAACAAAAATGCACATATTTTGTTTCATTTAGAAGATACATGATTGCAGTTATTAAACAGCATAGCAGTTCCCATCTTCTAATAAAAGATTTGGACATGTTTACTCCTATTTTACTTTGAAACTAGAAAGTAATTATGCAGATAAATGACTGAATATTTTTTCTGAGTTAAAGTTGGACTTATCTTAAATTTCAGTTTGGGGTTAAATACTAATTTCTTCTAACCTTCAAGACTTCATCTAAAGTTGAAATTTTGGCTAACCATAATAGTTTCTCTATTCTTTGAGTACTATTTTCTAGCTTCTGCCAGCCTCCCTGCACTCCCCAACTCTTTTCATTTCTTAATGAAAAGCAAGCATATTCTCAAAAGAAACATTCTTTTAACACCTTGAATAAATAAAAGGAGGGGTACATAAGAAAATGTAAGAACTGGAGAACAATTTCCCAATGGGATTTAATAACCACATTTAAAATAATTGCAAAAGCAGAAGCCCACACATCATGTTGACAACCTTGAATGCAAAGCAAAATACTTAAATGTGCAGATCTGAGAGCTTTGCATTCCAGGTCACCTTTCAGAAAATGTAGTTTCAAGAAACTTCTGTTAATCTCCATAAAAAGCCAGGAAAACAATTTTTATTAATTTGAGAAGAGATTTATAAGGTGTTACAACCATGTATTCTACATCTCCAAGGGAAAAAAATTTAAATGAAGAGTGATAATTATTCAGATTCAAAACATGTTATAGAGGCCAAGACAAAATTCAACAATTAGAAAAATATTATTAGCAGAAAAATAACAAGGGAATTATATACTGAAAAGATTGGTCAAGACAATGCTACTGAAATATTTAAGTGGTTTACACAGATAATAATGAGATGCACTATTAACGGTGTATTTCCTGTGAAATTAAATTCGTTTGAATTTGCAAACTTCAGTAGTTAAAGTGGCAGGCTTCCCTGGTGGTGCAGTGGTTGAGAGTCCGCCTGCCAATGCAGGGGACACAGGTTCGTGCCCCGGCTCGCGAAGATTCCACATGTCGCGGAGCGGCTGGGCCCGTGAGCCATGGCCGCTGAGCCTGCGTGTCCGGAGCCTGTGCTCCGCAATGGGAGAGGCCACAACAGTGAGATGAAGTTAAAGTAGCTATAAATAGTAGAACCTAGATTACTGTTGTAGAAACAATTTGAGATCTATTATTAACCCTAATTTGATAAATATATATTTTTTATAAATAGGAAAATAGAGAAAATAACAATGGAAAAAATGTACACAATATTAAATGTTAAGATTAGTTTTTGCTTTTATATTTTATATTATACTCATGAAAATATTTCAGACATATACATAATATTCTATATTATGCAGGTTTCTCCAAGTTTCACGCCTTTGGTAGCACAACTACTCAATACCTCTGCAGTTGGTGTATTTGAAGAAAATGGAAATATCGCCTCCATTCTGATTCTTTGGAGAACATTGACGAGGTCACATGAAAGGCACTGGATGTGTGGATAGGAGATAAGGAGATGTGCTCTTATTGAAGAACTTTTGGGTGGAGATCAGGACCTGAACTTACCTTTCTGAGCTCAAAAAGGAGTTGAACTGAATGGCAAATAAGTGGCTCTATGCATATGTCAAAAGAGTAAACTTTAATGGAGGCAAACTAAGAAAAAGAGAGCATCAATCAGGATGTTAAAGGGAAACTTTGTAAACTTTGTTACAAATTTTGACATATCTTTACTGAAGGAGGTGGGGAAAAAGGAAGCTGACCTATATAACTGGGAAACGATGTTTTAGCTTTAAAGCGAAACTTAAGAAAAAAAAAGGTAAAGAGACTTTAAGGCTAAAGACAAAAAGGAACTGGAAATAAACACTGTACTTTAGTTGGTATTTTTTTTTTCTCATGGGAGTTCAAGTTGGCAATTCTGAAAAGGCTTTGTGTGTGTATTGAGTTTGGATAAATAAGTGAGGTTGGATAGTGGGTGCTAGGTTTCTCACTGTTGGAGAAAGACATTACAGATAAGCAAGAGGGGAATGCTAGAATAAACTCCATGGTACTGGATCAGAGTTGGAGACATCAGTGTGAACTCATGTCTAGCTTAATACTGACACAGATAGTAGATATAGATACAACTATAGAAATGTGTATATACATAAATATCTATACTTGTGTTACTTAGCTCTGTTTGTTGAGAGGTCCTAGAAGCAATGATACCCCACTATCAATGAGCACAAACAGCACCCAGATCTTGGTTTCTAAATACCATTTTAATCAAAGTAACAGTGGGTTCCGAGAGAAATAATTGATTCTAGATTTGGGGCAGGAAAATACAAGATGAGTCTCAAATATGTAGCAGTGACAGAAGGTAAGAAAGTGAGCAAAAAAACCCATCATGTAAAAAGGACAAAGAAGTCAATGGAAAGAACTCTCAATGGAAAAAGCTGGAACAATTTAAACTACAAAATAAATAATATAAAATAAATATTCATGAGTCCATACTGATATAAATAAATGAAGACTAATCTTCCTTTCAAGACTATTACAAATAATTATGCTTAATTATCCCAAATAATCTTCGTCAACAGGTGGAACATAATCCCCCATTACTGCTCTTTCCCCTTGAGAGTGGGATAGGGTTTCAAAGGTTAGTGCATGGATAAGGAAAATTGGTACTAAAAAAAAGCCTGGTCAACATTACCTTAACCAAGTGTTGACCTTTAAACAGTGGTGTTATGGGCACCTCCAGTACCAGTGGATATGTGTGATGAGAAGAACACGTCACCACTTTGGTACTCTTCCAATAACCCATAACCCACATCTAATCATGAGGAAAAGCAGCAGATACAACCAAAACTGAGGTAAAGGAAATACATATGGTTTTTGTCTCTAGTTTCTGGCACAGAGGTCCTAAAACCCTTGGAATTTCCTAAGTGTTAGGAATATCTTCTGTCATTCATTAGGAGTCCTTTTTGAGTGCACCTGAGTTTATGCTAATGAGACAAATTAGGGTGGGGCTCCTCAATAGCCTGGGGTGGGTTTGTCCCAAGAAAGACCAAACGTTTAGATGGTTGGGACTTTCAGTCCCACTTCCCTGACCTTTGGGAAGAAGAGAGAGGCTGGAGGTTAAATTAATCACTAAAGGCAATGATTTAATCATGCACATCTATGTAATGAAGCCTCCATAAAACCCTAAAAGGATGGAGTTCAAGAGCTTCCACATTGGTGAGCAAGTGCAAATGCAGAAAGTGCAACTTGTGCAAAGAGCATGGAAGCTCTGTGCCCTTTCCACACACCTTTCCCTAGGTATCTCTTCCATTTGGCTGTTCCTGAATTATATCCTTTTTCGATAAGCTAGTAATTGTGAAAGGAAAATCAAAATGGAGTCAATATTGTTAAGAGAGGTCTCTAAAATGGATCTGGGAGGCCATTAAGGAAGTGTGTCTTATACACATCTCAGTCTGGATGGAACCTTACCTTTTGACCTGATGAAGTCATCCAAAACATCTGCCAGAAACTCATGACAGCCTATCTACTTATGGAACCCTTACCCTAATACAAATCATGATTCGTTTTGGATAAATTTTTTTAATTTAATTTTATTTTTTGTGGAAGTACAGTTGATTTACAGTGTCATGCCAATCTCTGCTGTACAGCAAAGTGACTCAGTTATACACATAGAGACATTCTTTTTTTTAATATATTATTTTCCATTATGGTTTACACAGGATATTGAATATAGCTCCCTGTGCTATAGAGTAGAACTTTGTTTTTTATCCATCCTATATATAATAGTTTGCATCTGCTAATCCCACACTCTCAGTCCTTTCCTCTCCCACACCCCTCCCCTTTGGCAATCATAAGTCTGTTCTCTATAGGACAAATACTTTTTGACTCGTATCAGAGCCAATCACAACTCTTGCCAGCCAACTTTTAACAATCTCATGGCTTTTTGTCTTTATAAACTCCTGACTCTTTCTCTTCCCCAGTATAGTTTTTTGGGGTTACTGGACTCTGTGTCTCCTGAATTGCAATTCTTAAGACCCTGAATAAACTTTTTATTATTTGCAGCCTCCTACATCCTTTTCTGGCTGACATAATGTAGTAAGTAAATATTTCTCTGAGTTCTGTGAACCACTCTAACAAATTAATGGAACTGAAGGAGAGGGGTCATGGGAACCTCCAGTCTATGGTTCATGGGTCAAAAGCACAGGTGACAACTTGGACTTCAATTGGCCTCTGAAGTGGGTGAGGTGGTGAGTCTTGTTGGATTGAGCCCATAATCTGTGGGATCTGATGCTTTCTCCAAATAGATATTATCAGAATTGAATGAATTGCTTGGTGTGTTGATGGAAAAAACACACATTGGAATACCTGACTGATACCTCTCAAAACTGTCAGAGTCATGAAAAAATGAGGAAAGACAATAAACTGTCACAGACAGACACTAGGGAGACAAGACAACTAAATGCAATGTGGTAGAGTTTGAGCAAGAAAACAAATGAGGTAATATTATATGGTCATTAGATTGGGTCCTGAAAGAGAAGAAACAGCATTCACATACCTCCTAAGAAAAAGTTTGTATATATTATATAATATTTTAAATTCACAACCAGTTATTTGTAATGTTATATACACTTTTAGGATTTTTGCCGGTTTTTGAAAAATGTCTTTCAAGTTCTTTCCTATATGAGCTGTAAAATTTCAGGACATATTTAAGTGTTCTCAGGCAGTGACTAATCTTAAATACTCTTGCAAACATTTGAAAGTTGAATTGAAAAGCATGAGAAGCATTCTTAGAAGTCATTTTTACTCCGGAACAGTTAGTAATTGAATTATACGAGGAGGTAACTACAAACTTCATAAATATATACAGACTCCAGAGATCCATACTAAGTGTTTCTTCAATATTCCTGTTATCAGATCCCCCCAGAATGCCCACAGGAATATGAATGCTCCTCTATGCATGGACAAATGTGTTAAGGGTGAGGGTCAGGGAGTGGATAGTCAGTAAGGAAAGAGACTGATTGTAGTTAAAGTTTCTTACTTTGCAAATTTTGTGAAAATATATGACAATACAAAGGTAATGTTAAGTTCCTTCCAAGCCCTAACATCTGACTCTACTAAGATAATAAGATTTAAATTTGGACTTAAGAGTAGTAAGGAAATTCTCTAGGCCATAAGCCTATGCAGCATGTTTCAACCAGATAGCCAACCACTGGAGCATCAATATTGTCCCAGCTAATAATCAAATGGTAATCCATGTCTCAGTTATCTCCTTGTATATATTGATTTATTGTATACCTTTCCCTCAGGAACAAAGAGGGAAAGGATGGGATGGAGGAGGGCAGAAAAGGAAGTTTAGGAAGCTCTGGGCAGACTACCCGGTCATAATAAAATCTAATACTTATTTTTAAAACACTTATGCAGTATATCTCTGTTCTAGGTACTATTCTCAGTGCTTTATAAGTGTGAATTCATGTAATCTTCATAACAACTCAATGGGTAAGTACACTTATCATCCCTTTTTTCAGATGAGGAAACTGAGGTACAGAGGATAAATTTGCCCCCTTCACAAAGTAAGTAAGGCAGAACAAGAATTTGAAGATTGTAAATCCCACCCCCATCCTGTGACTTTTTTAGCAAGATGGAAGAAAACAGGGGGAATATGAATGAAACAGAGTAGCAGTTATAAAGTTGTGAACAGTGAAGGGAACCTGGCACCCAGATATTGTTTATTAGCCAATAAATTCCCAGGAGAATTTGATCGCCTTTGGATGGGTCATGCATTTCAATTTGTTGTCTTCACAACTCTTTGATGCATTGACCTGTCACTTAACATATTTAGATTGCTTGTCTGGCCTCTGAAGAAAATGAAATAAAAGGTTAGAATGAGAGAGCAATGGAAATAAGAAAAGAAATGAGAGTCCAAAAAATGAGAAAAGAAGAAGGAAATATGAAAAAGCACATAGACGAAAAGTGGATGATAGGGAAGCAGGCCTGAACTAGATGGCCAGCCACATATATCCACTAATAAAATGTTACAGTAAAAAAGAAGGAGAGCACATCTTTATAGTGCTTTATTTTAAAAGAATAGAAAGAGTGGAGAAGGAACCAAAGATAGTCTCTGTCCTCCCCTCCTCTTGCTCAGTTTAGAATAGCTCTATAGATACTATAGATGCATTTCCAGCAATAGAAATAATTCCCTCCAACATTTATCCAGTCCTCTCTGGGACTCTGATTCAGACTTTAGACCAATTGAGTGCTTTTGTGTTTTGGACCAACGTACAGTCATCTGGAAAGGATTCTCTGAGCCACAATTAGTAATTCATTGGTCTGAAATCAAATCTTCTTCCAAATAAAGTAGAAGATAACCCAGGCTTTCATCTGCTAGAGCACATCTTTTTTTAAGTGACAAGCAGCCTTACCTTTAAGACCCATCAGAACTGGAGTAAGTGAAGGAAGGGAAATAAAAATAAGTTACAAAGAAGATTAAAAATTCCTAGCACTTTAGGCTCCACATCCACATCTAAACATGAAGAAATCCTGGTCTTGGACATACACATATTTGGCATGAGAACTTGGATTTCTTCTTTTACTGATGTTTGTTCAGTCTTTCAAAATGACAATATGAGAAAGCCTTGGTAAATTAGTTTATTTTGGAGATTTGTTAAGAGCCTGTTCACTGATGGAACAGTACATGGAAAACATTTAAAATCATGAAGAGTCACACCAAAAATAAACAACTCTCAGCCCTGACACCCTTAGCAAAGCTACTAAAGAAAAGGCAAGTGTTTTCACCATTCTCTGAGGTTAGGCAAAGCAGGAATCAGCTGCAAGAATAAGGGGATGTGCATCATGCATGCAAGTGACCCTTCCTTAGGCTTATTAGGAGACCTGAGTAAAAGGCTCTTTGGAAAAGCCACCTGTGAAAGTTCAAATCCTAGCTAACTCAAGCCTTTTCTGCCTTCTAAAGTTCAACACAATCTCCCGATTTCTTCAATGTCTTCTGCAAAATTAGAATAACACGATATTGTAAAGTGTTGTACTGGGTCACTATGAAAATAACTAGCTTTTAATAGAGAAAATAGTTGTGACACTCTTGCCCCAGAAGGCTAGCTTGAAAATAAACATCAACCACGCTGGTTGCAAAGAATATTTTATCTCACTGAATTCTTCTTTAATCAGGGTTGTTTTCTACCCCCTGGATTCCTGCATTAAAAACAAAGGAAGGTAGATTTTGTATGAACAGAGTATTTACATAGCAGGGGACACGGGTTCGTGCCCTGGTCTGGGAGGGTCCCACATGCCGCTGAGCGGCTGGGCCCATGAGCCATGGCCGTTGAGCCTGCGCGTCCGGAGCCTGTGCTCTGCAACAGGAGAGGCCACAAAAGTGAGAGGCCCACATACTTCAAAAAAAAAAATAATAATAATAATAATTTTTAGAGAAGTTTTAGGTTTTTAGCAAAATGGAGTAGAAAATACAGAGTTTCTAAATATCCCTTACCCCCACACACTCATAGCCTCCCTCACTATCAATATCTGGAACCAGAGTAGTACATTTGTTATAATCAACGAACATGCATTGATACATCATTATCACCCAGAGTCAATACTTTACATTAGGGTTCACTCTTGGTGATGTACATTATATGGGTTTTGATAAATGTATAATGACACGTATCCACCATTATAGTATCATACAGAATAGTTTCACTGTCCTAAAAATTCTCTGTGCTCTTGCTTTCTTACCTCCAACCCCTGGCAACAACTGATTATTTTAGTGTCTCCATAGTTTTGCCTCTCCAGGATGTCATATAGTTAAAATCATATAGTGTGTTGTCTTCTCAGATTGTTTTTTGCACTTACTGATAGGCATTTAAGAGTTTTCTGTCTTTTCATGATTTGATAACTCATTTGTTTTTACTTTTGAATAATATTCTATTGTCTGGATGTGCCATAGTTTAGTTATCCATTCACCAACTGAAGGACATCTTGGTTGCTTCTAGGTTTGGATTTATGAATAAAGATGCTCTAGACATCTATGTATAGGTTTTTGCATGGACATAAGTTTTAAACTCCTATGGCTAAATACCAAGGAGTATGATCGTTGGATTGTATGGTAAGAGTATGTTTAATTTGGTAAGAAACCATCAAACTGTCTTCCAAAGTGGCTGTACCATTTTGCCTTTCCTCCAGCAATGAATGAGAATTCCTATTGTTCTACATCTTTTCCAATGTTTGTTGTGGTTAGTATTCTGGATTTTGGCCATTCTAATAAGTGTGTAGTGTTATCTCATTGCTGTTTCAATTTACATTTTCCTATTGACATAATATGTGGAGCTCTGTTATAAACTTATCTGTCATCTGTATATCTTTTTCAGTGCGATATCTGTTCAGGTTATTAGCTAATTTTTTAGTCTGGTTGTTTGTCTCCTTATTGTTGAGTTTTAAGAACTCTTTGTATATTTTAGATAACAGTCCTTTATCAGATGTGGCTTTTACAAATATTTTCTCCCAATCTGTGGACTGTCCTCTCGTATTCTTAACAGTGTCTTTCACAGAACAGGCATTTTTAATTTTAATGAAGTCCAGAGTATTAATTATTTCTTTCATGGATCCTGCCTTCACTGTTTTTTTTGTGGTACGCAGGCCTCTCACTGTTGTGGCCTCTGCCGTTGCGGAGCATAGGGTCTGGACGCGCAGGCTCAGCAGCCGTGGCTCACAGGCCCAGCCGCTCCACGGTGTGTGGGATCTTCCCAGACCAGGGCACGAACCCGTGTCCCCTGCATCGGCAGGCAGACTCTCAACCACTGCGCCACCAGGGAAGCCCTTCACTGTTGTATTTAAAAAGTCAGCACCAAACCCAATGACATTTAGATTTTCTCCTATGTTAAATTCTAAGAGTTTTATAGTTTGCATTTTACATTTAGTTCTATGATTCATTTTTGAGTTAATTCTTGTGAAAGGTCTAAATCTGTGGGTAGATTCAATTTTTTAAAAAAATAAATTTATTTACTTATTTTTGGCTGTGTTGAGTCTTCGTTGCTGCGTGCAGGCTTTCTCTAGTTGCGGCGAGTGGGGAGGCTACACTTCCTTGCAGTGCATGGGCTTCTCATTGCGGTGGCTTCTCTTGTTGTGGAGCACGGGTTCTAGGCACGCAGGCTTCAGTAGTTGTGGCACACAGACTCAGTAGTTGTGGCTCACGGGTTCTAGAGTGCAGGCTCAGTAGTTGTGGCACACAGGCTTAGCTGCTCTGCGACATGTGGGATCTTCCTGGACCAGGGCTCGAATCCATGTCTCCTGCATTGGTAGGCAGATTCTTAACCACTGCACCACCAGGGAAGTCCCTAGATTCAAATTTTTGCATGTGGTTATCCAGTTGTTCCAGCACAATTTGGTGAAAAGACTATTTCTTGTCCATTTTACTGTCTTTACTTCTTTGTCAAACATCAGTTGACTATATTTATGTGGGTCTATTTCTGATTCTCCATTTTATTCCACTGATCTGTTTGTCTATTCTTTCACCAATAACACACTGTCTTGGTTGCTGTTGCTTTATCGTATGTCTTGAAGTTGAGTATGCCAATTTTCTGATTTTATTTTTCTCCTTCAATATTGTGTCAGTAATTTTGGATATTTTGCCTCTTCCTATAAACTTTAAAATCACTTTGTTGATATCCACAAAATAACATTGGCTTTTTGAATGGGATTGAATCTATAAACCAGTTTGGGAAGAAATGAAATCTTGATAATATTGATTCTTCCTATTCATGAACATGGAATATCTCTCCATTTATTTAGTTTTTCTTTGATTTCTTTGAACAGCTTTATGGGTTTTTCTTATATAGAACTTATATACATATTTTGTTTGACTTATACCTCAGTATTTCATTTTAGGGGTTGCTAATGTAAATGGTATTGTGTTTTCAATTGCAAATTCAAATTGTTCATTGCTGATATATAGGAAAGTGATTGACCTTTGTATGTTAACCATGTATTCTGCATCCTTGCCATAATCATTTATTAGTTTGAAGAGATTTTTTTGTCAATTCTTTAGATTTTCAACATAGAATCATGTCATCAGCAAGCAGATAGTCCTATGTCTTCCTTCCCAATCTGTATACCTTTATTTCCTGTTCTTGTTTTATTGTATTAGATAGGACGTCCAGTACAATGTTAAAAGGAGTGGTGAAGGGGAACAACACTGCCTTGTTCCTAATCTTAGTGGGAAAGCTTCTAGCTTCTCATAATTAACTGTGATGTTAGCTGTAGGGCTTTTATGGATGTCACTTATCAAGTTGAGGAAGTTGCCCTCGATTCCTAGTGCGCTAAGAGTTTTTATCATGAATGGACATTGGATTTTGTCAAATGATTTTTCTACATCTATTAATATGATCATGTGATTTTTTTCTTCTTTAGTCTGTTGATGTGATGGATTACATTTATTTATTTTTTTAACATGAAACAAATTTGCATACTTAGGATGAATTTCAATTGGTTGTGGCATAGAATTCTTTTTATACGTTGTTGGATTTGTTTTGCTAATATTTCATTGAGAACGTTTGCATCTACTTTTATGAGAGATATTGGTCTACAGTTTTATTTTCTTGTAATGTCTTTGACTTGTTTTGGTATTAGAACAATGCTGACCTCATAGCATGAGTTATGAAGTATTCAATCTGCTTCTATCTCCTAAAAGAATTGTTAAAAATCAATATAATTTCATCCTTAAATATTTGGTAGAATTCATCAGTGAATCCATTTGGGCCTGGTGATTTCTGTTTTGGAAGATTATTAATTATTGATTCAATTTCATTAATAGATAGAACCCTACTCAGGTTGTTTTTTCCTCTTGTGTGAGTTTTGCAGATTGTGTCTTTCCAGAAATTGGTCCATTTCCTCCAAACTATCAAATCTGTGGGCTTAAGTTTGTTCACAGCATTCTTTATCATCCTTTTAATGTCTATGGGGTTTGTAATGATGTCCCCTCTTTCACTTCCGATATTAGAAATTTCTGTCTTCTCTCTTTCTTTTTTTCTTTAGAAATCCTGGTTAAAAACTTACCAATCATTAATTTTTTCAAATAATGAGCTTTTGGTTTTTGTTGATTTTCTCTATTGATTTCCTGTTTTCAGTTTCATTGACTTCTACTCTAATTTTAATTATTTATTTTCTTCTGCTTACTTCAGATTAAATTTGCCTTCTTTTTGTAGTTTCCTGAAACAAAAACTTGATTATTGACTTTTAGTTTTTTTCTTTTCTAACATATTCATTCAATCTATAAATTTACCTCTAAGCGCTGCTTTTTTGCATGTCCGAAATTTTAATAAGTTGTATTTTAATTTTAATTTGGTTTAAAATATTTTTAAGTTCTCTTGAGATTTCTTCTTTGACCCCAGTGTGATTTAGAAATGTGCTGTTTAATCTCTGAGTATTTGGTGATTTTCTAGCTATCTTTCTGTTATTAATTTCTGGTTTAATTCCATTGTGGTATGAGAGCAGACAGGTTGCTCTATTTTTAAATGTGCTATATATTTGCCTTACCTTTCCATTCTTCAACACCTGAAACATTTCATTATCATTTCATTATCATTTCACCTCTATTTTCAGTCTTGTGTCATATTCTAGAGGAAGTAATTCTTGGTTCCAGGTCTTCCCATTCAATCACTCCTCTGTTGTCCCATTTTATTCCTCACATTTTTTTGAGTGGTTAGTAACATAAAAAATGATTTAAAAAGAAAAAAAACTCAAGAAGATGAAGCATAAAACATACATATGTACACGGATCTTAATATGTCTAAAAGTTGTTGCAGACTCTTTAGCTATAATACTGACAATACTGATGTGGAGGGCTATACATTAGTATTGCCCATAGTCAATTATTTTCTCCAGACTAAAGTGAATAAGCAACTGAAACAGCACATATTTCTTCAACCACACTTACTGTACCATTATCACAAAGGCCTACATCATTCTGAAAATATCTTAACACTTTTATTTGGGGGAGTGAGCTAGAAAAGCAAAAGACTAGGATGCTTTTATGTACCTAGTCCTCATGAATGGAAGTTCTGTTCCTACATTCTGGTAGGTCTTTGCCTAAGCCATATTTAGTCACCCAGGTGGCATATTACTCTTTGAACAGAGCTAAATGCAAGGGTACCCAGCTCTTGTTCCTGTTAGACCCAGTCTGATGAGTTAGCCCCTTCTAGAGGAATTATATCTAAGAAAGGAAATGTCAATTTGTTAGACTAGTACATTTCTGTGAAAAACTATATATCTTACACAAATAGAATACTCTCACCAATAACTGGCTCATCATTACCTGGATTTCAACAAACTGTGCCTCAAATCGTGTGTCATGAAATGTAACAAATCCATATGGGGAAAAAAAAGCTGGTCTAAGATAATTAGCATTTCAAATGAATCCAGCCTATGGAATCCACCCACTACAAAGAACTCTGACTTAGCCACTTAACAATTAGTACACTTCTATATACGTGCAAAATTTGGCTAAGTAAATTGAGATCACATCTCACAGATTAGAAGGGCATAGGGCACTCAACTATTCCAAGTATCTTTGGGAAACTGGACTCAAATTTTACAACATAGGAGATATTCAGATCAGATATAAGAAAGTTCTTTTCTCTTGTCAAAAGCCTACTCTTAGGGAAGAGTGAATACAGACCTCATCTTTCAAACTTTATCTTATTTTTTATAGGAGAGTTTCTTACCCCTTTACAAAATGAAGTTGACTGTTTTCTCAGTGCCTTCCTTTTTCTAATATTTCTTAGAAATTTTGCAATTTCCCTAATATTTCATAAATGAATCAATGAACAATCCTCTTTTTTCTTCCTTTTCTTCCTAGTAGGACCTACAAATGTCTACCCATATGTATAATACTGAATTTACAGTAAACTCTATTCTGCACTTATTTCTCTGGGTGCTGGTTTCCTGGCAAGGGTGTTCCTGAAGTCTTGACTGAATATAAATTGCATTGTACGTATATAATATATATAATGTGTACAACACCACAGAAAATTTATTTTTGTCTAATAAAGACTCCTTTTTATTTTTCTTAAAATTCACAAACCTTCTTCATGCTATTTATTCAGCATACTCTCATTGTAAAGGCACATCCTCAATGCTTTAAACTGAAATTATTTTCAGTATTTCCACTCACAACCCATTGTTTTCTCTTTTCCTTGTGGACCTTTGTGTGCTTCTTCCCTGTGGTGATCCCCACATGTCAGGCTGCAGTGCACTGACCTTCTTTTTGTGTGATCTCCCGAGATTGTCTCATTCACACTCATGGTTTTAACCACACCCCATATGTCGATGACACCCCATATGTCCAGGTTTGACCTTTCCATAAGTTTCAATCTCGTATCCAATGGCCTGCTGAACAGATAAGTCACCTCAAAATCATAGGGAAACTATAAGAATTACTTATTCTTTGAAGGATACATACCAGGTTGTAACGTTGGTTACCTCAGGGAGATATGAGTGAAGGGAGACAGAGAGATTAGCTTTGTTTTTCTATATTGTTTTCTATTTTACTTCACTTTTTATAAAAAGCATGTTTGTATTTTCAACATTACCAAACAGAGATGAAGAAGAAGGAGGAAGGGAAGTGTTTTTAGTCACTCCAGGGTGCTATTACAGAATACTGTAGACTGAGTGGCTTAAACAACAGAAATTTATTTTTCACAGTTCTGGAGGCTGGGAAGTCTAAGGTCAAGGTGCTGGCAGATGCAGCATCTGGTGAAGACCCTTTTCCTGGTTCATAGGTGGCCATGTTCTTGTTGTGTTCTCTGCTTCTTGTGTTCTCTCAGGTGGAAAAAGAAGGGAGCTCTATGGGGTCTCTTTTCTAAGGGCACAAATCTCATTTATGAGGGTTCCACTCTCATGACCTAATCACCTCTCAAGAGTCTAACCTCCAAATACCATCACATTGGAGATTAGGGTTTCAAGTTATGAATTTGGGTAGGAATAAACATTTAGTTCATTGCGAAAAGAAATATTCTCTAAACCTGGTCTCCCTGCTTCCAATTTTGACATCCTCAAATCTATGCTTCACACAAGTGATTTTTCTACAAAGAAAATCTGACAATTCCACTCTTGTCCTTAAAACTTACTTTCTTTTGACTAAAGGATAAAAATCTAGGACCTTTAACGTGGCATATTCCTCCTTCTTTTATCCAACACTTTCCCACTTGTCCAGTTTTATCTGACACTTCCTGTTTTGCCTTGGTTTTGTTACTGTAACATCAACAGTTTACTGCAGTTCCTACCCACACCATGCTATGTCTTTCCCCTATACCTTTGCTTGTATTTTCTCCCATCTAAGTACTAATTAATTCTCCTTTAGACCCAGCTCAGGTGTCTTTTCTTTAAGAAGTCTTCCCTGCCTCTAATTCCTAATACCCTTCTTGGGGTAGGTGCAACTTCTCTGTGCTCCCATGATAGTGGTTGTCAAAGAGTGATTCATAGATTCGGGGGGTTTCCAAAACCTTTTTAGGGGCTTTGTGAATTCAAAACTATTTTTATAATATTGCTAAGATGACACGTGCCTTGTTGACTGTGTTGACCCTTGAACAAATGGTAAAAGCAATTGTGGGTTTAACTGACAGCTCCTTAGCACAAACTAAGACAGGAACAAGAAACAGTGCTAGAAGTTATTGTATATTCCACAGACACACATTTGGAAAGGAAAAAAAAATCCATTTAAGAATTTTCTCTATAAAGCAACAAAAAATTAATTTTATTTAATCTTGACCCTTAAGTATGTGTCTTTTTAATATTTTGTGTAATGAAGTGAAAAGCACACATAAAACATTTTTGCTGCAAGCTCAGTTCATTGTTTTTTAAATGGAATACTATTTTTACTTGAAAGAGAACTGAAAATTATGTTTATTTAGACCTGGTTATTTGGCAGACATTTTTCTAAAAACTGAATGGAGTTTGTCTGTTCAAGAAAAACAGCCAAAGTATTTGCAGTTATAATAAAATTTGTCCTGTTAAGTGAAAATTAAAATTTTGGAAAACTTTTATCAACCATTGTGAGTTTAATATCTCTCCCAATACTCAAAATCTTTTTTTGATGAGATTGGTGATGATGTTAACCAATTGGTGATGATGTTAAAAACATAAGGTTTTTATATTATATAATGTGTCAACTTTTATAGAATTTGTGTAACTTAGTGAATCAATACTTTTCAAATGATCAAAGATGATGTTATAAACCTATTCCTCGCTAGGAGATCCATTCATATGCAAGATAGATGAATGAGTATTTATGTAGAATTGAAACATTTATTTATATTATTTCAGATTCCACATTAGTACTAACCTTTAAGGAACTGCTTGTTGAGTTTTGGTGTAGTATAAAAGAATTGTCTTAAAAGGATATTAAGATTCCCTCCCCATTCTAAATATATACCAGTTTGAGGCCATATATTCTTCAAAAACTGCAACCGAAACAGCACATTGCAAGAGATTAAGTACAAAAGCAGATGAAAATCCATGTACCTCCTCCTAAACTAGACATTAAATAGATTTGCAAACATTTAATACAATACCATTATTCTCTCTAGAATTTGTTTTTTGGAACATATAGACATATTTTATAAAAATATGTTAACATGTAAAGGGTTTATTGTTTTTTAAATAATTAATAAATATTTTTAAATGTCTAACTTTTAATGTTTAGTAAATATCGATAGATTTAACACACAGAAATGAAATCTGTCCAAGGTCTCAGTGATTTTAAAAGTATAGGGCTTCCCTGGTGGCGCAGTGGTTGAGAGTCCGCCTGCCGATGCAGGAGACACGGGTTCGTGCCCCGGTCCGGGAAGATCTCACATGCCGCGGAGCGGCTAGGCCCGTGAGCCATGGCCACTGAGCCTGCGTGTCCGGAGCCTGTGCTCTGCAATGGGAGAGGCCACAACAGTGAGAGGCCCGCATACTGAGAAAATATATATATATATAACAGTGTTTTGAGATCAAAAATTTGAGAACTGTTTCCCTAACACATGCCTCAATCTTATGGACTACATTGCCTTATAAATACATGTTGATGTATCTCCACAATCCTGCACTTAAATCCTTGAAGACTAGGCTGGTTTTTATTCAGCTTTGTATTTAATTCTTCAGTTTCCAAGGAGCTTTTATAGGGAAAAGGAATACACACTTCCCTTTGTAATTTAATGTTCAATGTGTTAAACTTCCATCTAAAATATATAACTATGAAAGTTAATTTTCTTAAACATGTAAACATAAGGAATTATTGTGACTAATTTCTCTCAAATAACTTATATGGCAATAGCACATTTACAAATACCTTAAACAACAGATAAAATATAAACAATTGCAATAATTACAAAATTTGTTATGAAACTTAAATTCATTCACATTTAAATTATAGTCTAAGAGAATCAACTCCATAGAGTTACTTTAATTAGTCCTGATTTCTGCACCATTTGGTATATCTTCCTAGGTTATTTTAACACTTCTTTTGATGTTTTCCCGTGGTTTCAGAAAGTATTGCATTCATTCTTTCCAGAAATTTTATTGAACTTTACAGATTCCCCTTCCCCTCAGAAGAGCAGGTTTTGCAGGACCTAGGTTATCAATCAGTTCCTAAGGATCTTCTCTGACCCTACAATTCAAGAGAATTAAACTCTAGTGATATATTATTTGGCTAAGTCCCTTTAATACATTTGGTTGTTAAACATTTGGACTTCTCTCTCTCCCTTCCCCTCTCCCTCTCTGTTATATATTTTCATTTCTGTAAGTTGTTGTCTTTCCAATAAATTAAGTTTCAAATAGCCTGTAATACTTAACTCATTGAAATGTCTTTGCAGTACAGTAACCCGTTCTGACATCATTAATTTCTCGTTAGTATTTCATTCTAACTCAAAAGGCAATCTAGAGTTTTCATCTCCTAGGAGATAAGGGACTGAGGCTGAAATATTAGCTCTCCTCTTTAGTTCTTTGGCTAACTTATCATTTTTAAATGCTGTGAAAACTTCTTTCCACTTTGCTTTTCTCTGTAGCCTCACGTTAAGAATAATTAGAGCTGCTTTCTCTCTGGTTGTTATGAGTAACCATCAGTGTTCATCAAAACTGTCTGTTCTGGAATACAGCTATATTTTCCAGGATGACTTGAATTACATGCAGAGAAACTTTATAAATAATGATATAACTTTAAAAAACTCAGAACAATACATCACCAACTTCTTATTAACATCCTTAAAAACTATACACTTCTTATTGGTTTTCACCCTTCATTATCGCTACAGTCACTTTTGAAACACTGTCTTCACTTGAATTCCAGGATAACACTTTCATGATTCTTCCTGACCATCTTAATCTCCTCTACTAGTTTCTTCCTCCTTTCTGCCTCATTTCACATGTCCTGAGGTACATGTTCGTACACACACACACACACACACACACACACACACACACACAACTAACAAATTTGTATCATCAGCTCAGTCCTCCCAGACCTCTGGTCTCATGTTTCCACTGCCTATTCTGCATCTCCTGAATGCCTCAAACTGCATATACTCAGCACCGTGCTTCTGGTCTTCCTCCCTACACCTGCTTCTCTCACATTCCTTCCCAACCCCATAAATGCCAGCCCCATTCTTCCTGTTCTTCAAACCACAATTATGGCACTACCCTTGACACTTTTCTCACATACCCCACATCAAATCCTTTAGAAAATCTCATTAGTGTTGACTTGGAAATATATTGGGATCTGACCACCTTTCGAGCAACATGATCTCTCTCTCAGATGACTACATAGCCTCCCAGGTAGTATCTAACTTCTGCTCTTGCCCCACCTGCAGTCCATTGCCCACACAGCTGCAAGTGGCTGCCCATTTCACTCAGGGAAGATGTAAACTCTCTCCACTGACCTACGAGGCTCTACACAAATGTACTTTCTGGACATCTGACCTCATCTCCAACATTCTTTCCTCTGCCTAGACTATAACCTCCTCGTTCACTGCCTCTTTTCTGCAACTTCTCCTCTCTGGAATTTCTTAGCCTCTTTCTCTAATTTATTTCTCTCTCTAGTACTCATCACAATTGACATACAATATTTTGCTTATTTATTTGTCTATCCTAGTTGCTTGTCTTTCTCTCTCCACTAGAATGCAAGCTCTAGTGACTGTCCCATAGTAGGCACTCAATAAATACAGGTTGGATAAATACAATAAATAAATACCAGGACTGGATTTAAATAAATGGCATTTAAATTTGAATATCAGTGAGACTTCCTGGCCTTTCACAAATTCAATTTGTTCAAATTAACTGTGGTATTACTATAATTTTTATTATGTAATCAATTTATTTCAACATGGCCATCTGGAGTTCCTTTCAACTTTGCTTTTGTCCTTTATAACATTGCTTCTGTTACACTTGAAAACATTCTCAAAGAATGGCAAAAACAAAATATCCAGGTGCATTACAATTTTTTCCTGATCTGAGGCATGGAAGTAGTTCCTCTCCAAGCAGCCCTGGTGTTTTGTGCTAGAGAATGGTATTAGAGACCAAAATCTTGATCCTAGGGGTGCCCTTAAAAATAGTCAATGGTAAATTCTAGTACTACTGCTACTTCTGCTATTGGGAAACTTTAGTAGTGTTAAACCTTTTTTTAAAAAAATAAGTAATTTTAAGATCAGGGCATCACACTGATGTTTCTAATTTAACTGATTAGATTGCTTACTCTACTTTTCTTCATATGTGATTTATTTCATCTTCCTCTAAGACTTTTTCTTATTTTGACCATTTTAGTATCTCTAGAATCTAGTCCAGTGACAAACAGTAAATGTTCAGTAAATGTTTGATAAGTTAATTAATGTTTTGAATGTGTCATTGTGACCAAGTATACACTCACATGCTCTGTTTCTGACTTAAGCTTCTTAGGCTAGTTTGGGAGGACAGATCAGAAAGCAAATTCAGAAGACTAAGTAGGCCCTAACATTTCTTTTCATCTACCATGCTACCTTATTTTCTTTCCCCCACACAGTAGTGATGGGGCCTCTTCTATGCATTGTATATTATCCACTTGTATTAAAATTTTATTCAATATCAAGTCTTTCTCCAAGGAATTCAAAGTGCTTTACACAGATTAGGAATGGTGACAAGTCACTTGTAAATAAATAATAATGCTTTGAAATAACATAGTGCTCATCATCATTGGAGCCCAAAGTACTTCAAATGATTAATCTTATTTATCCTCACTGTGTTCCTGTGAGAAAAGCAGATATTATTTCCACTTTGCAGATAAAAACCATCACAAATTGGTAATGAAGTATGTCAGAGGCAATGCTAGACAAAGAATGAAAGAACAGTGCCTGGGGGGAAGATTTTCTTCTCTTTGACCAACATGCTGTAAATAAGACCATCCTTTTCTGCATAAAGAGTTTAGTGGAATTGTCCTTCCAAAGAACCAGAAAAGTAGCCTTACCAATGACATAATCATCCAGTTATCATTTACTTAGTGTAGTAACAATAGTGTAATACCCCTCTGAGTAAGGTCCCTGCACTGGAGACTGTACAGGTCTTGCAGATTCTTGGTACAAAGACCTAGGAAAGTGTTAAGCTAACTTGCAGGTGATAGTGACTAGTGACCAGCAACTTCATCTATAGTTAATTCCCAACTTTTCTACTCTTTTTCTCTGTTTGTTTGTTTGTTTTTCCTCCATTATGCTTCTAAGTATGTGTAAACGTTTCATCCTGGCTTTTACCAAATGCCACATAACCCTTTTGAAAAATGAAAAATTCAGACAACGCTTAAAATACGTATGCATGACGGAAAATATTTTATTTTTTTATTTCCTTTACTCAGACTTCTTTTCACGACTCTGACTAGACCTTCCCACCTGCAAACCCGAGATGGTTAAAGTCAGCATAGCAGCTCTGCAGACAGTGGGGGGCCTCAGAGGGCAGCCACAAGGGAGCCCTGTCCCAACCTGCAGGTGAAGGGATTTTGATCCTTGTTATTAGGGGCCTCTAAGAGTATCACTGACTTTGCTAGTCACCCCTGGAATTGAAATATAGTACAATGGGAAACATTTATTCAATACCTACTTGAAGTGTTTACTTTGTTCTTTAACGCTGAATAGGCTTCTTTCTGTCTCCTGATTAACTACCACTAGGAGAGTGATAGAATTATTCTGCAAGAAATAAATCGTTTAATGATGAGACATGAGGCCCAACTGTTCCCAGAATGTCTTCTTCAGAGAATTCCAAATGGGGTGTGTGTGCGTGTGCGTGTGAGTGTCCATGAACTCCCTAGGAAGTCTTATGTGTATTAGTCAGAGTTTTTCAGAGAAGTAGAACTAATAGGATGTTAATAGATAGACAGATAGATAGAGGAATAGACACACACACAGATCTATCTATCTATCTATCAATGTATTAATACTTTAAAGAATTGGCTCATACAGTCGTGGCACATGGCAAGTCCAAAATCCACTGGCTGGAAATTCCTGCAGGAGTCAATGTTGCAGTTTTGAATCTGAAGGTAGTCTGGAGGTAAAATTTCTTCCTCTTCAGAGGACCTCAGTCTTTCCTCTTAAGGCTTCCAACTAATTGGATGAGGTCCACCACGTTATGGAGAGTAATCTGCTTTACTCATAGTCTCCTGATTTAAATATGAATCACTTCTAAAAAACACCTTCACAGCAACTTGTAAGCTACATGTTTGATGAAACAGGTGGCACCATAGCCTAGCCAAGTTAGCAAATACAATTAACCATTACATTTGGTATATTTAGGAAAGTTCATGAAACTACTGAAAAATGTCAGATTTAGGGTATATGGCCTTTCTTTGAGAGGTAAGGGTCCAGAGTTTTCATTAGATTGTCAAGGGGTTTCTTTTTTTCCCTAAACATGTTAAGAAATGTGGTATTAAAAGCAGTTTGCAAAATGTAAAGGAACATTGCAATAAAGTGCCATTTATTGAAAGCCTACTATGTGCCAGATATTTTAATACTTGATGTGTGTATCTAATTAATCCTCACAGCAGCACTGCTTATTGAATGTCAACAACCGACAAGTGACAATGAGAACTAAACCTAATACCAAGGTCCTATTCGTAATATGCACACTACCTCGCTTTTTGCTGCTAGCCAGGACACAATTGCCTGTTATTGAGAGCCAGCTTCATTTCCTTCCTATTTTATTTCTCTTTGACATTTACAAAATAAGTGTTTTACATTTTCTAACTAAGCCTAATGCCAAAGCTTCACTTTCAAAAGCTGAAATTACCATAGGTACTCCCACTGGTGTCGACAAGTATTTTATCAAGTGATCCTTGAATTGAAGCAAGGGTGACAGGTCAAAGTGCACTGGGCTGAAATATTGTGTCATCACCAATAGCCCCTATGCTGCTAGCATCCCTGCTGAGACAACTGCACCCTCCCTGGCTGCTGATGCAGCTTAGAAACTGCACCATGCAACAGGTATTTGCCTTTGGAGGATGTAAACCTAATGAGGTGGTGCAATCGTGCGGGTGGAAGTACTATAATTTGTGTTTTCCCAGAAAAGACTGTCATTGATGGAAGCCTCAAGGGAAGAAGGTTTAGGATGGATAGTGCCTTTTTCCCCACAGGAAATCCAGAATTCTCCTAATACATGATGTTGAACAAAAATTCTACTTGATTGACATTTTGCCTGTGCTCACCTATCTTCCTTAAAGTTATTGCCACACACCAGAATAATTGGCCTCATCCATCAAATGGGCAAGACACTACCTATGGAGATGGTTTGGAAGCAGGAGGAAGACTACCGATAGATGAATAGCTGCATCCGTTAATGGCTAAAGTTCCAAAACATAACGATATATATCTCTGTGTTTAGACAGTTATTATTATAGATACAAAATGCAAACATTCCTAGAAAGAATACTCAGACACATTAAATGAAATCGTTTTTCATCTAATTTCCTCTGTGAGAGTGAAGACGTAGGAAAATGAGTTTGAATATTAGAGAAGGGGAGGGGAGCTCGAGAAACAGAAAGTGATTTGTAGGAGGAGAAACATCACAGAAATGGGAGAGAAAGTTAAAATCAGATTTCTTAACTTAAACTAGAATCACAAGTAAACATGTCAAGTTTGGTGACTAAATTTAGGACATTTTTTGATAAGCAAACACAGCAAAGTGTTGGGGAGGAAAAAAGATTCCTCTAACCTTCTAGGTTCTCTGGCTGGTCTAATAATCAAATTGACATAAGACAAATTGACAGGAGAAAAACAAATCTAATTATGTACTTACGAGGGTCCCACAAAGACAATGAGACCCAAGGACAAGTAGGGCAGTTGAGACTGGCAGCTACAAACTGGCACTTGCCATCTACCTCTACAAGGATTAAATTATGAGCTACTGCAGTTGCTTACCTTCAACACCTCCCTGAAAGGAGTTCAGAGTAGAGATCAGGAATGAGGCCCTCTGTGCTCTGGGGAAAACTGGCAGAACAGGTCTTCAGATAGATATTTTCAGGAGAAAATTTTATGAGCTCAATTCTTGCCTCTCTTCATATCTAGAAAAACACTAAAATCCTTCATGGTGACATCTGCTCCTTGTGACTAGCTGTAACTTTCACGAGACTAGCAGCAACTTTCTGCCAAAAATATGTGCTTGACTGCATGTACTCCCTCTTCACCAAAATCATATATCTACTGACCTTCCCCCCTACCTCTTTTAAGCAGTTTCTTAGAGATATCTGAAATGCTGCCTCCCAGGCTATAGTCCTCACTTGTGCCTCAAATAAAACTTAACTCACAACTCTCACATTGTGCATTTTTTTTTCAGTCGATAAAACTTATGTGCCATTCTGAACTAAAGAATGGGATAGGGGTCTGGGTCTTCAAATGGGAGGAGGGTGATTCATTGGACAATAAGAAGAGCAGATGTTTAGTAATGAGATATTTGTTCTGTCATCCAGATAGTTTATTCAGGCAAAAAGTTCTCTCTCTTTCTGGGCCGGACCCCTTATCTAAATTCTTTTAGTAATTAAGGGAGGAGTAAAAGTTTTTCATAAGTCAGCTGGGTCTCGATTGCTCTCAGCTCAAAATAGTCCATGTGCCAAAGTCGCACATTTTGGGGAGGCTCATTCTGAACCCCTTCAGAAGTTCACCCTATTGCTACTTGATGCCCTGCATAATATTGATATTACACAGACATCTTTCTTTGAGACTCTTCTATAAGATTTGGTTAGTGGAGTACTTAATTCCATTTCCTCATTTAGGCAAATTTCCCTTTGGCTTTAAAACATATTTTAATTGGATATCATCTAGTTATTGTTCATATTTTACATTACTAATCTGTCTTTAAGGATTCTTATTAGTGGCCATTTTTGCCTTTTTGCTGGAATGTTAGTTATTCTATTTGTTTATTCTAAGTTATTGCACTTGCAGTTGGCGGTGATGGTGGTTCATGTTATACAAAATTTTGTTGTCAAAGAGAGCCTTTCCTACAAAATGAATTTGTAATAAAATGCTTGGTAATTCCGTACCAAATTGACTCTGACTTGACCAGCTTACACACCCAAAAGCCAGTGGATGAGATGCAAGCCATCTTTATCCTAATTTCATGAGAGCTATGAAAAGAAAAATGTGCTTTTAAACAAAAGAAATAAAATATTAGAATCAGCCTGAGTTCTCACTTTTCCTAGCAAAATTTGCTTCTAGGGGGAAAAAAAGACTTTCTGAAACTTGGAAGCCTCAATAGAGTTCGGTGTTACCAAGCTGAATAGACAAATAGAAATCCTATAAAGAAAGAACCACTCAAGACAATATAACACATCAGTACAAAGTGTCAGTACTAGAGCAGAACTAAATTTGCATTTAAAATGCATGTGTTTTTCTAGATATCACAAAAGAAAAGGTAAAAATAAGCACTCTGCGTTTTTTGTACCATCAGGCTTTTCCCCTATTCTTTATTTACTATTCCGTCTTCGCTCATTCATGGTAGCTCAACTTCCCCTACTTTACACACCCAAAGTCTCTTTGTGAAATCAAACCACCACAGGAAAAGATCTGATTATACCAATTAATATTTTAATGAGAAAGTAATTTAGTATATGGCCACCATCTTAAGTTTTACCTCTAAATTTCATAACAGAAAAAATTTACCAGCAGCTGAAGAAACTCATCCCATCATGACAGTGTGTACAAAAAAAAAATCTGTCTTGCTTTCTACCCTAGCAAAAAGCATAACCTGTAATTTCCCACCTCTCTGCCGTTCTTCATGTTCATCCCTGTACCTGGAATGACTTTGCCCTTATTCATCCTTCAAAGTCTGAGTCAAACTTCCATCTCCTATGAAGCTTTCCTGGCTGCAAATATTCTCTTTCTGGATTCCCTTTGCAACTTACTTATCCTTGCTTATAATCCATCACTTTCTAGTTTGTCTTGAAATTAATTATGCCCATGTCTTATAACCCTCTAATAAACTAAATTTCTTGATGAGATTATCATGTATAATTTTAAAATTCTTGCAGTGCCAGCAGAGTACAAAGCACACCGTAAGGGTTTAATAAATGCTTGCTGAATAAATGAATTTAAATGAATATGAATTTCATTATACAAGTTAAGTGACAGAGTATAGTTTCAAGGAGTAGTAACTGATTCTTTGCGCCAGTATTTTTTTGATCAAATGTGAAAATATGTGTTTCGATCTCTAACAAATTATTTTTAGAACCCAGAGACAAGACTTTACTGATTTTAATTTAAAATAAAACTCAATCTTGATATACTGTCAACATATACAGCAGTGAAGTTAGATTCAAATTATATAATTTTTGAGTTTCTGGATTTCCATTCCTCAAGAAATGTGATGTTATGTTAAACAAAGTATAACAAAAGGTTGTGAATAACGAAGAAAATTATAATTCAGCATATAATTAATAAAAGTAAAGAAGAATAAGAGATGTTCAGATAGAAACTATTAAACTTGTCTATGAACCAGCAGAACAATCTGTGCCTGTTACCAAAAGTAAATCACACATTTTCTGAGCCATCAGTGTTTTTGTTTCTAGAAACCAGCATTAGGGAACTGCTGAGATATAAGAAAAGTGATAGGACATAAACCCCTCTCGTGATTTAAGATATGTCAAAAGATGTAGTTACCTTCAAAAGAAATAAAGCCTACTATCACCAACATTTGCTGAAACCAGCTTATAATTGCTTGTAGGGTCTGGGAGCGTTGCTAAAGGTTGCAGCTATCTCTCCAGCTACTGTTTTCCACTATTCATTTTAAAGAGGCTTGTACCCCTTTATGTCTCAGGAGCTCCAAAGTAGTTCCTCTTTCATTCCCACCTGATAGAAACCTTGATTCTGCTCCTCAGTTTGTCTTCTGCCTGTCAGAAGGAAAATCCCACCAGTTTGCTATGGATCTTCCTACGTGGCCTTCATTTTCGGGCTTTTTCTTCATCATACATGGTTGCAAGTTTGCCCCAAGCAAAGCCACGGGTGAGGCTGAGTTTTGATTCAGCCCAAGTCTAATTTCTCCCCGACAGAAGATGTCTAGATAATGCTTCCCAGCAGAGAAAGGCACAGATGTCATCTGGTTAATGGCAGAACCTGTTCTACTCAACTCCAATTGCATCACTTATGCTAACCTGCTACAGTCCCTCTCTAGAAGAGGCCCCTGCCTCAACTAAGGGGGATGTGCAGTTTGGTCAGAGAGATGAAGCAATTACCTCCTTTTCTTCTGATGAAGTATTTAAGATGACCTTGGTATAATCGGCAAATAAATTATTAACTCTTCTAATGGCCAAAATTGTCCAGACAAGATTAAGTTAGCAATAAATTTTATAAATTATTACAGGTCAGAAAGGGCTCCTGAGTGATTCTAGTCGGTAGCAGCCCATGGAAAATCCTATAAAACTCTGCTTCCTTCTGTCCAGGCAAGGCAGATTGGTTCACATAAAGTTGAGTTATCAAATCTTCCATTCACTCCTCTGCTCTCAGAAGCATACAAGTCATAAACTATTACATATATTCTGCAGAAAAATTGACGGTGGGCACTCTCCATTAAAAGGTTAAAATTTTTGGTGCTTTGTTTTCTTCATACGCAAATGGCCAGCTGACATTCATTTGGTTTTCATCTTCAGAATAAAACAGTAATTTCTGGTGTGACCTAAATGCACCACAAAATACAGCATCCATGCCACACATACATTCTTAGAGGAAAATATTTGATTCTTTTCAATAAAGAAGACTACAGTAAAAGACCTATGGCTTCACTGGATATTATTTAGCTATTGTGCCTTTGCACCTAAGACAGTTTCACATGAAGTTTCCTTTTTGGTTTAAGTGTTCACTTTTTGTCAACAACCTTTGCTAATATACCTGGGAGAGGAAAAACAGAGAATTAAAACCACTTTGGCCTCCACACATGATCCTTCTGAATTTCCTCTTATGAATCACTTCGATTTCTTTTAGCAAAAGCAAAAGCAAGTATTCTCCAAGCCAGATCATCATGCAAAACACAGCTCCTGATGGTTCAATTACTTGATCATTGATACTAGTGAGCCTTATGTGTTCCACTCTCATGAGATGGAAAGTTGTTATTAAGGAATAATACATGAAGTTCAAGGTAGCTTAGGACCCACCAGAGAGTATAATGAATACTTCCCAAGGCCTGAGAAGCAGCTTCTCTACTCTGACTAAAACAAATGCCATCACAGAAATGACTCTTAGAAAACCAGTGAGCTTTCAAAGACTCTCTCTTTAAAGGTAGAGAAATCTTCAGTTCCTGGGAAGTAGTGGCAGAGTAATAGGCAGAGAAGAGCATGGCTATCACAATCAGCACTTGCCTCAACAATTTCTGGATTGTTAATACCTTCTGCTATGTTGGCTTGAAATTTGTATTTTCCATCATGCACTAACAAATATTGCCCAGAGAGTGTGGGCTGCCACAGTGGGCAGCAGTGCTATGGAATACTACACATTGAGGAAAGAGACACTTGAGTCTCTCTCAATCAATAATCAGAGAGGAGGCATTGCCAGATATTAGTTTTAAACAAAGTTTCCATCTTCAATGAAGGGGGATGAATAAAAATGAAAAGAGGGTTAGGGGGAGGCAAGAACCTATTTTTACTCATTTTCTTTGTTTCCTCTACACGGCACAAAAAATGCCTTCTTAAAAATCATATTCTTTGCTTAATAAAATCCATCCTAGAGTCATGCAGATGCATCATTACCTCACCTCTCTGTACCTTTCAACCTCAACTCCTGACCCTTTTTCCCCCTCAGTTCTTTTCACCCTCTCAAGATCTAGCAATGCCCCATCTCTATTCTCCGTTGCCATACTTTTTAATGCTCCCATGCCTTTGAAGATGCTGCTGTTGCTGTCTTAGGGAATGCTTGCCTACCACGTTCTAGCCCAGAAAACTCCTTCTACTCCTTTAGGATCCAGTGCAAATGCCCCTTTCCCCTTCCTGAACTCTGGGAAGTCTTAGGCACCTCTTTTGGATCTCCAGAGCACTATGTACATTCTTCTTTCACAGCAGCCATTCCATTAAATTGGAATTATAAGTTTAAAAATCTCTCTCTTCTGTTGATAATGGAATTTCTCAAGGGTAGGATCCTACATTCATAAAGCATAATAAAATTCCTCATACATGGAAGGTGCTCAATTCATGTACCAATATGAACTAACGAATGACAGTGGCTGACTCCAGTGTCTACTACTCTGACCACTGTTTGTGTGAAAGTTCTGTGCATCAAATTCTCCAAGCTATACCAGCATCAAGAAATATCATGGGTGAAAATAATCTAAGATTTATCAAAGATGAATCATGCAGAAATATACAGTTACTGAAGCCAGGTTATTTCCCTGTCCTTGAAATATTCCTGTTAAATCCTCCAAGTTTTTCCTTTCTCCAAAAATGCATTTGCATTATTAATGTGATTGTAAATTATTTTGCTTTTTTTTCTTTTCTACAAATAATCAGTACAAGCTAACTGCTACCATTCTTCCTCAATGCAAAAGCAAAGCAAAAAATGTGTGTGATGATTACCAAATGCTTTGCAGACATAGGCTATACCTTGGAAGAATCTGGACAATTGAAATTGTACTTGTAAGGATGGCCTGGCCTGACCTTTTATTTCCTTGACATCTTCTCTAATATCCCAATTCTCCATCCTAACTCAACAACCTTTTCAATCATGGTGTAGGTGTATGTATTAGTGATGCCCAGTGTAAGGTTTGACCATGAGGTTTTTCATCACCAATCAGTGCACCTATTCCATAATTTAAATTCTAACAATTTTAACCACACTCCAACTACCACCTCCTGTGTTTCCAGCTTTACCTCTTTCATATATGTACTCCAGCATTCATTGCTTTCACTGAAACTGCCATCAATACACCCTACTTTTTCACTGTCTCTTACCACCTTCTCAACTACCAGTATTTGTTTCTCTCCTTCATACTCATCTACAAAAATCCAAAACTTAGTTAAATGAAGCTCTTTGCCAACTCTGAGCATATGCTAGGATTAGCTGACTATTAGTGGGAAACCCCACCCAGAATTATATTGTCTATTCTCATTTAAAATTCATGACCATCAACCTCTAATGAGTTTTTAGCACTACCTGGCAATCCCACTATGTTATAGTTTTTTCACTCTCCTCCTAAGTAAGCAGCAACTCCATTTTCTAGTTACTCAGGCCCAAACCTCACTGTCATCTTTGATTATCTTTTCTCCCACAGCCTATACTCAATCCATCAGCAAATTTTATCACCTCTACTTTTCATATATATCCAACATCCAACCAATTCTCACCACATCTATTGCTACCACTCTCATCTGGCTTGAACCACCATCATCTCTTGCCTGGATTATTGCAATAGTCTAACAGGATTCCTTTTCTCTACCCTTGAGCTCTCTACAAACTCTTCTTAAAATATCCAGAGAGTAAGCCTCTTAAACTGAGTGAGATCCAGAAGCAGATTCATTGTGAAACTAATGAAGCTTTAGCTTCAAGGTCCCTCCTCTGCCACAGATCCCCTCCAAGACCCTGAGAGGGGTCCAAGTTTAAGAAATGTGGTCACTTGGTCATAAGTTTTTATGACATTTCCAAAAATAAGATTACTAAGAACTTTTTTTTTTTTAAAGTGGGTCCTCAAATATATATAATCTGAAATTGAGTCCCTGCAAAAACTGAATCGTCATATTCGTTTTATCAGGTCAACTCCCTCTTCTGCTCAAAAACCTCTAATGGCTTTCCATCTCACTCAGAGTAAAGAAGTCATAACAAAGGCTAAAAAAGCCTCCATGCCTCTCCGACTCATTTCCTTTCACTGAATCCAGTTCCCCAGGCTTCCGCATCATTTCCAGAATCTCCTAGTGAACGTATACATCAGAGCCTTTCCACGGGTTGTTCCCTCTGCCTGGAAGGCTCCTCCCTGAGCAAGCCTCATGGCTATCTCCCTTTCTCCTCAAAGTCTCTCTGCTCAGATGTCACTTTTGTTAAAAGAGAGAACTTCACTCATCAAACTATATTTTACTCCTCTTCCCCACCCATCCATGACACTCTCTCTTTCTGTTAACTTTTAAAATCTTTCCTTAAAGCATTTACCACTTTCTGTTTGGTTAGTTTTTCCCCAACCAGAACATTTGTTATGTGTTCTCATTATTAGAACATGAGCTCCATGAGGTAAGAAAATATACTTGCACATACCTATGTTTCCCCAGTGCTTAGAACAACATTTGGAAGACAACTGGAGATCAAATATTTGTTGAAAGATCCTTAAATAAAAGTTGGAAGACTGTTGGAAAACTTATCTTCAGATTCATTCCTTAAACAGATACATATCAAGTGCTCAGCCACTAAGGAGAAAATAGTGAACAAAACAGGCAGTGTCCCTCCCTGTGGTACAAGCATTCTTAAAGATGGTGAACTATTAATGACCAGGTATACCTAAGGCCTTAAATGCTTGTGGATTATTCTGATAATGAAATAATGAATTTTCCCAATTTGATACTCTTCATTTCCACAAAAACCCTGGTAGGGTTCTTTATTTGTACTACATTTTGATATTTAAGGGAGAAGATTTTTATACTTATATTAGCCAAACTTTAAGAACGTAAGCATATTTAAAATAATCACATTTTGTTTCTCAATTACTAAAATGAGAAGAATCTTTGTACCCCTCTATGGAACACATCTTAAGAAACATGTAATTTATTGATTATTTAATGGGAAATTATTTTTTTCAAAACAGACTTGTAGAAAAGTATGTGCGTTATCTTGTATTTTGTGGCAAATATAATGCTATTATGAACTTTTTTTTTTTTTTGCAGCACGTGGGCCTCTCACTGTTGTGGCCTCCCCCATTGTGGAGCACAGGCTCTGGATGCGCAGGCTCAGTGGCCATAGCTCACAGGCCCAGCTGCTCTGGGCATGTGGGACCTTCCCGGACCGGAACACGAACCCTGTCCCCTGCATTGGCAGGCAGATTCTCAACCACTGCGCCACCAGGGAAGCCCTGAACCTTTTAATAGAGTTTATTTTGCTTCTATATTTTCTATATCAAACATGTAAATTCACTAGTTTGTCTTCTAAGTCTACTGTCTTCACCATTACACTTCATTGTAGTCATATGCAAATATAAGTGAGTTAGCCTATAAATAGAAATGAAACACATATAAATATTAATGCAAACACTAATCAGAAGAAACAAGGAGTAGCTATATTAATGCCAGAAAAAGTAAACTTCAGAACCAGGGACAAAGAAGAACATTTTATAAGGTTAAATAGATTAACTCATCAAGAAGACACTAATGTCTTAAATGAGTATGCACCTAATAGCAGAGCTTAAAAGTATACAAAATAGAGACTAATAAAACTAAAAGACAAATCCACAGTTATAATTATCTTGGTAATGAACTTGGGAAGCACTGTCAACCAACATGATCTATTGATATTTATAGAACTTCTCCACCCAACTATAGTAGAATATACATTCCTTTAAGTGTGCATGGAACATTCACCAATATAGAACACATTCTGAATCAATGAAAATAAATCTTACTAAAAGTAAAAGGAGTAGAATAATACAAACTCTGTCCTCATAACAAAAACATTTAGAAATTAAACAACACTCTTTCAAGTAACCCAAGATTCAAAGAAAAAAATCACAAGGAAACTTGAAAAACATTTTTAACTGAATGAAAACGAAAAAAAATTAACAAAAATTTTAGGATGCAAATGAAGCAATGATTAGAGGAAAATATTAAAGTATTAAAATTCTTATATGAGAAAGGAAGAAAGTTCTCAAACAGTGATCTAAGTTTCTACCTTAAGAAAGAAGCAAACAGAAAATTAACCCAAAGTGAGCAGAAAGAGAAATAATAAACCTAAGAGCAGACCTCCAAGAAACTGAATGCAGAAAAAGCGTTGAGAATAATCTATATAATTGAAAGACAGTTCTTCAACAAGATAAATAAAATTCATAAACCACTAGTTAGAATGATCATGAGAAAAAAAAAGAGAAGAGACAAATTACCAATATCAGGAGTAAATGGGAGGGGGAGAATCACTCTAGAAATTATAAACATTGAAACTTAATGGGAAGTATTATAAATATTTTATTTCAATAAATTTGATAACTTGGATGAAATGGACCAATTTCTTGAATGACAAATTACCAAAGCTGACTTAAAAAGAAACTGATAACCTAAATAACCCACATCTATTAATTAACTTAAATTAAAATTAAAGTTTTAATAATTAAAAACTTTCTAAATACACACATACACACACACACACACACACATTCAAACTCCAGGTCAAGAGGGGTTTACTGGCAAATTCTATTAAACACTTAAGTATAGATAAATATCTCTTTTAATATTCTTAACATAGATGTAAAAATCATAAACAAAATATTAGCAATTTAAATCCAGTAATATGAAAAATACATCATCAACAAGTAAGTTTGGTTCATGTATGTAATTTGTATAATTTATGTCATTCAAGAAATTGATATATTTAAATTATCAAATTTATTGAAATAATATGTTTATAATATTTCCTCATTAAGCTTTCAGTGTTTGTAAGTTCTATACTGATGCCCTTTCCCTCTTTTCACCATGGTTGGTAATGGACGTTAACTAGACTTATTTTAATAATCATTTTGCAATATATACAAATATCAGATCATTATGTTTGTTGTACACCTGAAACTAATGTAATGTTGAATGTCAATTGTATCTCAGCTTAAAAAAAAATCAATGTAATTCACCACACAAACAGACTAAAGCATAAAAAACATATGATCATTTTAATGAATTCAGAAAAGCAATTGATAATTTTAGCATATATTTATAAATTTAAAAGAAAAAGTCCTCAACAAACCTGAAGGAGACTTCTCAACCTCATGAAGGACATCTGTGCAAAATGTACATCTCACATTATACTTCTTGTAAAAGATGGAGAACATGATAAAAATGTCTGTTCTTACCACTTCCATTAAAAATTGTACTGGAATCAAAGCCATGCAAAGAGCCAAGAAAAATAAATACAAAGCATACATATTTACAAAAGGAGTAAAACTGTTTCAATTTGCAGCTGTTTATATAGAAAATCACAGGGAGAAGCTACTAGAACTATAAAGGGAGTTAAGTAAGCTCACAGGACACAGGACCATATACAAAAGTTCATTGTATTTGGTCTATATATAGACCAAAAAAAAAAAAATCAAACCTTAAAAATCTTTAAAGATTTAAGAAGCAACAAAAGCCAAGAACTACATAAGGATCGACTTAAAATACATTCAAGACCTGTACAATGAAAGCTAAAAAATAATGCTTAGAGAAATTAAAGACAATATAAAGGAATAGAGAAATTGATGGATTACATTAGTGGATCAGAAGACATTGTTAAGATGGCAATTTTTACTAATTGATCTATAGATTCAATGCAGTCCCAATCAAAATCATATCACAATCATGATATTTTATAGAAATTGATGAGTTAATTCTAAAATGTATTACTTGATAAAGGACTAGACCAGCCAAAACAATTTTGAGAAGGAAAAATAAACTTCGAAGACTGATTTTATTTTATTTTTTAAAATTTATTTATTTAATTTGTTTATTTTTTGTTGCATTGGGTCTTTGTTGCTGTGCACAGGCTTTCTCTAGTTGTGGCGAGCGGGGGCTACTCTTCGTAGCAGTGCGCAGGCTTCTCATTGTGAAGGCTTCTCTTGTTGCAGAACACAGGCTCTAAGTGCACGGAGCTTCAGTAGTTGTGGCGCATGGGCTCAGTAGTTGTGGCGCACGGGCTTAGTTGCTCCGCAGCATGTGAGATCTTCCTGGACCAGGGATCGTGTCCCTTGCATTGGCAGGCAGATTCTTAACCACTGCACCACCAGGGAAGTCCTGATTTTAATACTTATAAAGCTAAAGTAATCAAGACAGTTTAATATTGGCATAAAGGTAGAAAATGGCACAGTAATGAAAATAATAAACTCATACGTACAATGTCAATTGATTTTTTCTTAACTTAGACCACAAGATAATCCAATAAGTAATGGATATCATTGCCACAAGTAGTACTGGAACAACTGGGCATCTACACACCAAAGAAGAAGAAGGAGGAGGAGAAAGGTGTAGAGAGGGAGGGAGGAGAATGCACCTCCACTAAACAAAACAGAACAAGGCAAAACACAAAGGAATCTTTTACCTTTACCTCACAGCATACACAAAATTAAATCAAAATAGAATATTGACACAGATGTAAAAAGTAAAACAATAAAACCTCTACAAGGGAATTTGGGATAAAATACTTGTAATCTTAAGGAAGCCAAACACTCCCTAGATAAACACAAGAAGTTAAAAGCATTCAGAAATATTATGAAATGTATTCCATCAAAATTAAAATTTTCTGCTGTTTGAATGCCAGTGTTAAACAAAATGAAATAGCAAGCCATAGACAGGGAAAAATATTCATAATACATAGATATGAAAAAGGACTTAGGGTTGTATCCAGAATATTCAGAGAATTCTTACAATTCAATAATAAGAGGAGCAACAACCTAATGAAAAATGGATAAAATATTTGAACAAGGAGATCTCCAAAGAGCCAGTAAGTACACCATAAGATCCTCAACATCATCTGTCTTCAGAGAAATGCAAATTTAAACTACACTCATTGGAATGGCTGCAATTAAAAAGATGGATAAAACCAAGTGTTAATGAGGATGTGGGACAATTGTAACTTTCATATATGGCTGGTGGGTGTTAATTGTATTACTATTTAGGAAAACAGTTTGGCATTTTCTTATAGAGTTAAATGTGTGCTTACCTTATAAAGTAGCTATTCCTCCCAAGAGGAATTTACCCAAGAGAAATGAAAACATGTTCATGCAAAGACTTGTGCATGAAGGTTCATAGAAGCTTTTTTCACAATACATGTAGTATTAACACTGGAAACAACTTCTGTGTCCATCAATTGGTAAATGGATAAACAAGTTGTGGTACATCTACACAATGGGAAGCTACTTAGCATTGAAAGGAAGGAATTACTAATAAACACAACAACATGTATGAATCTCAAAACATTATGCTGAGCAAAAGAATCTAGACACAAAAAATATACACTGTTATCATTCTATTTATAAGAAACTTTAGGAAAGACAAACTGAAATTGTTACATGGAAAGCAGGTCACTGGCTGCCTGGGTGGGTGGTAAGGAGAGGAGACTGAATGCGTGGGTAGAGGCATAAGTGAATTTTGGGAGGTGATGATAATGTTGTTTCTTTAATTATGATTGTGGTGGTAAATACATGAGAATGTATATATGTCAAAACTCATCAAACTGTACAGTTACAATGGGTACAATTTATTTTTTTAATTATACTTCAATAAATTTGATTAAAAGGAAATGGAATGTGAACAGGCTAAGTGGGCATCTTCCTTGGTTACCAGAAGCAATTTCTCATTCTGCAGAATGGATAAGAATGCATATGTGGTTTATTAATTTTCTGCTTAATGCTACTGACATGTTCCTCTTTGACTGCTTGGAAAAGAGCCAACTTCCCAATACTCTCCTCTTCCCAATACTCTAGAACTAATGCAAAATGACAATTTTATTCTACAATTTATAATTTTCCACATTTAAAAGATATATACTAACCTCCCCAAGTCCAAGTCATCTAGATCTGTGAAGTTTCATCACACAAAAAGGAAAAGGTAAATATTTGAATACAACAAAACACATGTGATGGTGCTTTAAAATAAAGGATGATGTAAATGCAAGGTGTAGGGTCAGGTTCACAGAAAAAGCTCAGGAAATTCTCCCTTAATTGAATTCAGTGGTTTACATAAGAAGCATGTTTGGATCAGTCACAAAACTAAATTAAACTTAGTCCCTGGAAAGCAGTTAATATTTAGTACAAAGTCTAACACTCCACCTTTGGAAAGAAGTGAAGAGGGATTTGGCAGCAGGAGAAAACAAGCGGCAGGAAAAATTTGGGGTGGTCAACATTTGATATACGATGCTTCAGAAAATATAGGATCTGGAAATTAAGTAGTTAGAAGTGATGACAAGTAAAATTATAGAAAAGCTGGTTGAAATGATTTCACTGTATTTTTAGGTCTAGTGAGATGAGGAATACTCTTTGAGTCATGTTATTTTAAAATTCAAAACAATATTTGGGGATGTCTGATCCAATTCCCTATCTCAGATGATAAAATGAAGAAAGAAACATGTTAAACAACCTGCTTTTGGTTTCTCTAATGAGTAGAAGAATCTAGAACAAAAACCAGGCTTTCTGAGGCTGAATTCAATGATTTTTCTATATAGCAATGTTGCCTCTTAAACATATCCTTGAAAGAAAGTCATAAAGGTCAGTATCTAACTTAAAAGAAAGGCATAAATAGCTATCTCAAAAGTCATGTATTTGGCGATGGTAACACGAATTTCAGGGTGAAAGTTTTTCATTGGCAATAAAGGAATTCTATTTTATTATAAAGTGAGAAATCAGTAAAGAAATTTCTCCATTCGACCTAATATTTTAAAACAGTATGAATCCACCTCAAATGCTAGAAAACAACACTTTATGTCACAATATGATATATAGAAATACAACTTGAAGCATCAAAAATTAATACTTTATACCTGAGCTGTATTCCCCTAAAAGCAGGTAATGTGAATTATTTAAGGGTAATTTCGATGTGAGAAAAATTCCTCAGCATCATTTGCCTTTGGGAATGCAGAAAGCTTATCTTACCTTAGAGGTTTGTTTTCTGTCTTACAGTATAATACTCTTTTTTTGTCAATCTGTTTTTACAATTGCACAATTTAGGAATGTAGCATCAAAGCTAACTGCTGGAAGAATGTTCTTCTTAGTGTTTAAAAATTTTTGTTTTTTTTTTCCAATCGATACATCCTAAAAATTAATAAGAGCAAAATAAAAAGGAGGAGCACAATTAATACTCAAATGGAACAAATTTGGAGCATGTCATATGGAATAAAAGAACTCACGTGATTTTTCTGTTATTTTAAACCAGTGTACCAGACAAATTTTATGTCACTTTCTCTTCTTTTTAAATGTAATAGTACCGTAACCACTGTCTAGAGGGGTCATTGACAAGTGCTCCTCTGTTGTGTCTTATTCGGAGAAGACAAGGAAATTTACAATAGATTGAAAAAGGTTTTGCTGAAACACAGTGAAAAAAGATTAATATTTGAATCCTTCTCAGTGCCAGTACTTATCTGAGAGGGAAAAAAAGTTATTTTAAGGTAAGAGGACACTAAGGAGAAAACAGGAGAAAAATTTGTGCAAGAAGAAAATAGGAAGGAGATTTAAAGGGTTGAGGGCAAAACTCAAGCATGTGTTTACAAGAAGATCTAAGATCTCAAACAGCAGGACACAAAACAGAAAGGAGAGTTTGGACTCTTCAGAGGAGTACTCGGTATATAATGTTCGGTTTTTTAGAAAACAATTTCCCCACTTTTGCCTGTTTGAATTTTTTGAGAATCTCAGTTTCCTTTCCAAATATTAATTAAGCACTGAACTTTAGTGGCTGTTTCTAAATGGTAAGACTTTGGCTCTGCTTTTATATTTTTCTCCTCAAAATAAATGAAAGTACTTAAATGAGACAAAAACTTAAAATATTTATTTTAAAAATTTTATGAACACTATTTCCTTCCCATATAATGTGATAGGGCCTGAGTCACTGAAAGAACGTTCACAAGACAAGTAAATGACTCACCGGATATTTGCCAAAGCGAATGGGGTGTGCAGGGTCAGGCCCCAAAGAATTCATAACAAGATTTTAAAACTTGACCTTAATCACTGAAAAGGCTATCCTGTCATGGAAAGTTTGCGGACATTTCAAACTGAGTATTATTCTCACGTGGGGTCTCAGCATAGTTAGAGTAGGTGTTCAACATTTGGGGAGAAAAGAAGCCAGATACAATGACTACTGTATATATTTATTAGTCAGACTATATTCTTTAGCCAAGTTAGGACCCTTGTGCATTATGTGGATATTTGAACAATCCTTTTTCCTAGCTACTGGTGCAACATAGCGTCAGAACTATTGGTATGTTTGTAAAATGATTTTCTCTCTTTTGCATAAGGCTGTGTCAAAAAATAAGAACAGCAATAGCTACAAAGCCCTTTTTATTTATCAGTTACTTTTCTGGGGGTGATAGAAGAAGGAGAAAACTTCTTAATTCAGGACCTTCAGGAAACTCAGGCAAGACCTACACATGGAAATCACTGACTCCAAATGCCATGTTCCTCCCACAGGATAATTTCAGTACCACACAGAGCATTTGGCATGACTGGAATATTTTCTTTGTGTGAGGAAAACAAAAACAGAAGCCAAAGAAAATAACAAATCTAATATCTCATTGGTGGCACTAAAGTGATACCACAGTCCTATCCTAGGGTTTAAATTTTACCTTAAATGAGTCTCATTCTCTTCCTCTTTGGGTGTGGAGCAAACCCTTCTGGAAGGAAAAACACCTAACTGAATTGGACAGGCTCTTCAAGGGAGAATTTAAAGCATTTAAATAAGTAAAGAATTTAGGGAGAAAAACAAGTTTCAGAGAAACATGACAATGTCGAAGGCAAATGGTAAATTTAATCACAAGGTTAGAGGCTGGAGGAACAGAGAAGTGTCACACAATATCTTTAGAAAAGGGGTTCAGGACCAAGGCCAAGATGAAGGCACCAGTACTGAGGGTCCACTTGAGCCGTATGGAGTAACAGCATATGTAATGGCTCAAAGTGGTCATGATAGAGTAGACATTTCTTGCTAATACTAGTTCTGTGTCCTGATTTTCAAATGAGACTCAAGGACATTAAAGCTGTATGTATACAAGATATCTGAGGAATGTTATTTGTTTATGAATATGTTTATAGTTTAGATTTTGTCCACAATAACATGATGAGGCTGTACATGAAAGACTTTATAAGGAGGATCTTTCAATGTATTGTGGCAAAGCTGACAGTAATAAATTCAAATATAGATGGATTGTGCTAAATAAATCCCAATCTGTTATGATATAAAGTAAATTAATCAGAGTGTTAACTTAGAATGTTGGCTGGAAAAAGATAAAAAGCACGTAGCAGAAAGCATTTTGTATTTAAAGACGGTTGCTAAATTAAACATGTAATAATTCAAAGGACAGCATTTTACATGAAACTAATTTTGGAATTATATTCCCATATGAAATTTTAAAACCAAGCACCAGAAACTATAAGAATATTATCAGAGACATATCTGATCACTCTGAAGTTGAATATGCCCCATAGAAATGAAAGGACAAAATAATCAAAGGAGAACAAATTTTCTTAGAACATAGATAACATGGTATGGAAGATTATTTTTCCAAAAGTTGAAAGAAACAGAAACACAGAGATAAATCTGTGAGATGATAAACGAAAGCACTCCGAAGCTCAGAGCTGCTTTCTCACTCATTTTCATATAAATTCAGGTGAAAAACTACCAGTGCATTAAGGCATCAATTACGAGAACAGCATATATGATAAATGCATTAATTGTCAAATACCTTGCATCATGTAGTTATCAAAACTTGGAAAGCAGTCATGAATAAAATACCATTTCCAGTTTAGCATATTCAATACAAGTATTTGATTTCAGCTTTCAGCTCCTTTCTATATCTCTTTTTTCAGCTAACTTAAGCAACACGTATATTCTTTCTTTGAATTTTAGAGAAAAGCATGATACAAGGGGTTAAAAACCAACGAATTCTAACTCAGCATTTACCCCCAATAACGTGTGACTTTGGGAAGGTCATATCAGCTCGTGAACTTTAATTTCTTCTTCCATAATTCAAGAGGGTGGAGGGGAATAGAAAATTTCTAAACTCTAAGAAATCCATGATTTTTGTGTCACTTACCAACTACTTGGTAATACTGTATACCATTTTGAATTATTCAGTAGTCTTCTCAGCCGGATTTTAAGTGCCCTAGATATATTTTCCGTTACCTAGCACAGCGCTGGGTGTTAACTATATGTTCTAAAAACTACTTAATGGAATGATTATTCACTGAAAAAATATCGGAGGCCAAGAAAAGGCTTATTCACTCCCTTGGATGTTCTCTACTCTAGAATTGCCCTCTATCAGCAGTGTGAAACTGGATGGTTAAAGAGTTTGTTTGAAAAGAAAGCCTTCATTATCAGTTTAAAATACACCATTTTCCAATTGTTAACGTTCCATTATCTATAACCTAGAAGACTTGTTCATGCATAATTCTTTTACACATCTGAAATTAAAATGAGTTAATGTGTGACCTACCTACAGAAATAGCAGAAAGGCATTTTAAGACAGCCTGGGAAAGGTGGAGAACTTTCAAACCACATTCTTATTTAGCTAGCATTTGTATAAATTTATGTCTTTTCTTGTCAATTCTAATGATAAATGTATATATTAGAAGAAAAAGTATACTCCACAATTAGCTTCTTTCTTGGCCCTGGTAAAATGATTACATAATCTAAAGTTACTTTTTTGTAAGGTTCTTCATTGAGGATGAGCTGTGATGTTGTGATCGTGATATAGACACTGAAAGCATCAGCTAAGTAGCATATCAGTGAACTTCAAATGTTGTAGCAATAGTTACAAGGAAAATATGTTAACAGTACTAAGAAGTTTAGCAGGGTTATCAGAAACATATGCTATTTTTTAAAGTTTTCCTGAATGCAACAGGGGCTCTGTGGATTCATTAAGGAAAGAAAAATGAAGAGACAATGTGAGTGAGAAGTAACCTTTTATCTTGTGAGCCTTTTCCCTCTCATCCTGTCTGCCTCAACTGTATCACACTTGGATGTACTGAAACTATCTACAGAAGTCACATTTATTTTTGAAGCTTAGTAAACAAGGTTACATCTCTTGAAAAAAATTGCAATAGACTGCACTAATGCTAAAAAGTCAAATAGCAGATTCGCCTATTGACACAGATTGTTTTGGTAAGACAATACCTGAGAGAAGTATGGGTTGTAAATACAGTTGTTTTGCTGTCAAATTGGAAATGTCTTTAAAGTCATAAGAGAATATGAATGATAAAGGAATGAGTACCTTTCATATGTTATAAAGTCATGTGTTTGCATTAAGTGTTTTCAAGGGGCAAGGGACAGTTTTCATTTGAGAAAAATAAGATGCATGTTTTTCTTTGCAGCACACTCTCTCTTCTCAGAAGAATACATGCTCCTCCTTTTCTGCAAGGTGTTATTTAGATCCAGGTGGTTTCCAGTTTTGGAGCTCTCTTACTCCTATATTCGTCTTCTTCTCCAATACTTCCCTATTGTTTTCCCTCTGCTCCCAAAGTGCGCATCACCAGTCTTAAGAAAACTTGGTCTCCCCATCTTGCATGTCAGCTTTTCGTAGGAAGAAACTGTATCATGCCGTTTTTTGGTTTCATTAAGCTGTTTATTAAGTGTCTAGTACATGCCGGCTAATTCTGAGAAGGCTAGAGAAGATATATTTGGATATGGACTTTGATCTGAAGGAGCTCACATAATCATAATGCAAACAAAGATATGAGAAGTAATTTTAAAATGATTTTAAGGTAGAATGCCCAGATCCTCTTGTAAAAATGGGAAAATTGTTAGCTGCCCTACCTAATCTACGACATTGCTCTGAAAATCAGAAAGATGTGAAAACATAAAATTATAAACTACACATTTGCAAATAATTTCTGGCATCATGTCACATTTTTATAAAATTTACTGAATTCCTACACCTTCAAATAGATATAGACTTTTATAAATGCCATCGCAGAAATTAAAGAACAAGGACTTCAAGACATAAAGTTCAAAACTGACCAAATCAGAGTATACATAATTTTTTTGATGCTTTTTACTAAAAACTCTAGAAAATATTTTCAGTTAACTTAAAACATACTTTTAAACCACACAGACTCTCAAAAGAGTTTAACCTTGTTTCTTACTCAATAGAGAGTAGAGATGCAGCCTTAAGTCATGGCAACTAAAGAGATGGGGATCTAAATGTTTTCAGAGACTTGACTATTTTTGAATTACATCATAGTGACCAATCATTTCAAATCTATTTATGCAATGATGTAATGGTATCAAGTAAATGCAATGTATCAAGTAAATGTAATGTAATGTATGCATCAAGTAAATGCAATAATATTGTCCCTAATGGATTCTTTAAAAGTAGACTCCAGTTTCTAAAGTTCAGAGCCATGTAGTTGGCATGTTAAATAATTTTTATTTTTTAAGACAGGTTTTAAAGAGTCCTCATTACCCCCAATTCATCATCAACCTCTTCCAAACTCCAAACCTAGTAAATAGCAATCATTGCACTATTTTTAAATGAAGTTAAAATGCTCAGAGTGCTATGTGATAAGCTTGCGTAGGCACTAGTTTTCGACTTGGAGTTGAACGTTTTAGTATAACTCTAGTTTGCTCCCTGGAGACAGGGTTTCTTTCATGGCTACCAAGTTCGGTGTGGATACAGTATTGTAAACTGAATCAAGACACAGCTTTTCTTAGACCAGCATTCCTGGGAAAAGAAACAAGGAAAGTCCTTCCTTTTTGCCAAGAGATATACAAACTGCTGATGAGAAAACATGCCACAGTGCTCTCTGAAGGCTCAAACCCTGTTCACCCCAATGCTGATTTTCACACTTTCAAGAGCAACACAAGCAGAAACTCCAGAACTATTGCCTTTAATATCATTTTCTTACAGTGCAGGTGTCCTTACTTTTTTTCACCAGATTTTCATCACAAAATAGTGAAGAATTTTTATATCTATTATTTTGGCATTATTGTATTTAATTCGTCTACTAGATCACTGCTATTTGAAAGTCTTATAAGTTTCTCACCCGCATTATTTTGGAGACTTCCTAACTTGTTACCCCAGCTCAAGTCTCTTTTATTCTCTGCAAACTACACAGCACTGCCAGATTAATCATCTGCTAATCACACTTTAGTGGACAAAATCTTTCAATAATTTCCCTTCACAGACTGAAAATATACCAAATCTTTGATGTTCTATCATCTGGCATCAATTATATCTCCCACTATCTTCTACCTCCTTATCCATTTAGATCAGTTTCTGAAACAGGAATTTCATATCCTTGTTCATATTGTTTCCTTCACCTAAATCCCTTTCCATCTCCCCCACCAAATGACTTTTGTTTCAATTCTACAGATCCTTCTAATGTCGTCTTTTCCACAAAGCTTTCCTTGCCACTAATTCCTTAAGCTTTAAATGATTCTCTCCTCTTAACCTGCTAGCACTTTATTTGTACCTCTCTTTATAACACATTTTATGGTCAACTTCAGTTACGACTGTAGGTGTGCACAAGTGCCTTGTTTACCAACTGAAATGCCTTGGGAAGAGGGACAATGTCCTGCTTATCTTGGTGTGCTTCACTGTGTCTAACAGAAGTTCCTGCCACATGGTCCATTTCCTGTCCAATAAATAAATGAATGTAGGCTTTATCCATTAGATGCTAGAGTATGAGCTACCTGGGAGCAGGAGAAACATGCCCAATAGATAGGAAGATAGATAGATAGATAGATAGATAGATAGATAGATAGATAGATGAGAGATAGATAGAGAGATAGATAGAGAGATAGATCATCTTTTTAACCAGCTCCCTAACAGTGTGCCTGAAACAAAATTAAGCTTCCTAAATGTTTCCTGACTCAAAAAACAAAAACTTGCAAGCCTACCCAGTGACCTTTTTAAGGAATTACTAGAAATAGTATGTTCAACATACAGAAATTCAGATCTTAGCCCTTATTATGTTATTTAAGTAGGAGGAAAATCATCTACAAAAGAAAAAGCCTCCACAACAACTTCTTTCATTTTCTTCATACCGAAAACCTGTGATCTTTCTTTTGAAGTTTCAAGGAAATGTCAGGGGTATTTTGCATTTATCCCTTTTCAAGATAGCTTGGATGCACACACTTTTTATAAGCTTCTTAACTTATAAACATGTTGGCAGGAAATACAATGACCACTAGCACAGAAGGGAAGGGTAAACAAAATGGAAAAGAAGGTAGAGTTTTGAAAGTGAAGTGTTTCTTACAAGTTGTTGAGGACGCTTACTTAGTTCATGCAAAATGATCAAGTCTATCGCCACTCTGCTACCAAGTCCCACACCAACTCTATTTTTATTACTTGCCACTGTATTTTCCTAGGCAGCTGTATTTATGCTTAGCAAAATATCAATTCTTTCGCTTTTATTGAAATATTATGTACAACAAATCGTAACTATAACCTAATCTACAAGGTTTAATGTAGGCGGCTTTGATTTACTGGCCCATTCATAATCTGTTGATGATTAGCCTCCCTGGAAACAATCCACTCACTTGTCTAAGTGGTATCAAGGTGTTTGTTTTTAATCTGTCCAAAATCTTCCTATAGACAAATGCATTATTGAAGAATTATATTTTAATTTATCTTCATGCGGTGCTTTTGACGGGCATTTGCATTAACACAATATGATTATGCTTCTTTACACTAGTATCTATTAAAATTAGAAATTACCTGCACACACAGTCTCAGATGGTGGTCAAAAATTGTACAAAGAAGTAAGAATAGAACTCCTTAATATCACACAGCCCTGCTGCTCATCAGTGAGGCTTTTCTGTTCTAATGCTTTTGTCATGTATATGAAAGTCATTATGTAGTTTAGAAAACAGAAGATGAAGTGAAAGAGGAAGATCGGGGACCTAGGATGCATTAATATTCCACCAGCATCAAAGATATTTCCCTCGAGGGGCTCCTACAGGCCACACTGTTATTACAGTGCCTATCCATTATCTTGTGCTGTTCTTGGTATTAAGACAATAATGGAGAGAATAGGATTATGTGCAGATAATAGGAAATGTGAAGGCAATTCAGCAAGATAGGAAATGAATGGAGACATGATTCTTTCATCGAAGCCAGGGATGGTTTAGCATAGGGTAAAAGAGAAGATAAATGAAGCAAAATGGAATCTTTACAGGTTAGCAGGGGTAAAAATGAGTGTTTTCATAGAATCCTGTGAGTTTAACCTTCTTGATAGAAAAATGCCATGGCATCTTTCTTGAAATTCCAAGTATATGCGCCTGAAGAGATGATCTGTTTTTGTTCTAAAAATTCACTTGTTGGAAAAGATGTCCAGTGCTTACATGGTCAGAAAGTGGCCTTAAGGAGTGGCATAACTTTTTAATTCACTCCCATCACTGAGAAATTCGGGCTGTTATTTAAGATTCCCCTGTGGAAATGAGAAGCCCTGCAATTCTCTCCACCCATCCTTTACCAAACAATGCCCAGTAAATAAGGGCGCAGTAAACTGAGAGCCAGACAGGAGAGTTTCACCAGGAAAAATGCTTAATCTCGTTTCTCGGGGGCCCCATTTCTTTTGACACTAACCCTCCCTGTCTGTACACAGACAGAGAGCACACAGAGGCAATCACCCAGACAGACTTTAAAAACAGGAAAGAAAAGCCCTGGCTTTTTGCAAAGATCACCTATATTGGATGCCCAAGGCTAATGTGACTCAAAGGTTGGCATTTCATGATGACGGCCAGGAAACAAGAGCGGCAGACTGTGTCATTTGCAGACAGGGCACTGGCATAAATAAACGTTTCTCTTTATATATTAAAAAAAAGAACATTTAATTAAATAAAGGCACACTCAGCTACAGACAATATGACAGGGCCAGAGAGAGTGCTTTCTGTGCTCACATACGCTGCTTACTCTTCAAACATTGCATTTGATCCTGACTTAAATTGGATAGAAATTTAACCAAACTGAGATCAACAACATAATAACATCCTCTAACTCAAAGAGGTACCAAGGGGAATTGAAGAGAAAATATTAGAGGAAATCAGCATGTAGATACACTGTATCTATAAGCTTGTCTAAGAATGTGAAAACTGTGGATATCCAGACTGCATATGAAATGTAGATTAATATATCCTGCATGGAATTGCTCTGCAGCCATTACAACTTAGTTCAAAATACATTTTTTCTAAACAGGGTTGAGGACTATTTTTTTTGAGGAGATTTATATATATACATATATATATGTGTGTGTGTGTGTGCATATATATATATCTTTATCCAAAGCATGGACCCTCTATCTGTATAGAAAACAGAAAGTATATATAAAGAGCAAAACGTAATCAGGATCTTAAACAGCTTTTGCACCTTTTCTTCCCCCTCCCCCAGCCCTTTCTGGGCTCTTTGGTGCGCCTTCGTGGTTCTCTAGTTTTAAAAATGGCTCCATACTGCTCTCTGCTGCTGGTTTATAATTTTCTACTTGGAAATCTTAAGAGCTTGCTGCTCTGGTTGTATGTCAGGTCCTGATTGGAGCTTATAACTAATAACACTGTCTCCTAGTTTAAAACAAGACGGGCTGATATTTCGCAGATTTGGACTGCTGAATCCAGCTTCCTGGCTACATTTCTTTTCCTTCAAATTATCTGGACTCTTTGACCTTAAGAAGATCTCATCCTAGCCACAAGAATCGTTTAAATTTAAAAGATTGCCCTGTTAAGAAAATTATGTGTTATCAAAAAATCTCACTGTAGATTCATATCTCTAAGAAGGTGAGGTGGAAAGGAGAGGACATTTTGGAGATGGATGTGGATACTAATTAATATTACTCCTTAATATCCACATGACATTGAACTCAATTTCAAACAAGGAAATTAATAAAATAATACATGTGTGATAGAGCACAGCACAATGCATGCACTCAATAAATGTAAATGAGATTTGAATCAAATCTAAGCAATTGAAATATCAGATAAAGAATTGTAATCTGGGGAAAAAATTAACCTCAGGAAAAATATATTTCAAACATTAGGTAAGGTATTCAAAATGCATTTTACTCTCCTTTGAAAACATAAGAATGGGAAAAGAGTGATTTGTTTATTTATCTTAATACACAATACCAGAAAGTTAGGATTTTACCAAAAATCGTATTATTTTATAAAGGCTAATAAATCCAAGCATAAAAGTGTTTACCGGGGGCTTGTTCAATGATAATATATTTCCCCCTCAGAAATAAAAATGATTATGAAAGACAGTTAACAGCTATAATTGGATATTGTAATATGTGTCAACATGACCACATGACAATTTAAGAGCATATGGTCAATTGTGTGACATTGCTTGACAGACAGGAAGTTGCTATAATCCATATCAATATTTGGACCTGCATCTAAAGTACACAACCTTATTACCCTGCTCAACAGAAACATAAAGGAAGGAAATGAAAAGAATGATCGGAACTAATACATAAAACTGGTGGGTATCTTTTACCAGGGCTTTTGCCTTTGAAATTTATTGTAATCTAGAGAGTTTCTGTTGTGTGAACTCCTCACAGAATCAAGGTGGACTCTCACTCAAAATTTGATGTGAATGTCGAGACTGATAACGCCACACACACATCAAGAAGACATGAAAAGGTTTATTATCACATAATGAGGCTTTCTGGAGAAAGCAAGGTAGCCCCCAAACAGCTCTACAAATGGCTTGAAAAAGCAGGAGAAAATCCATGTGCTAGAACGCTCAGCCTGGCCGCACCTCTTAAGCATCACAAAAACCCTGGAGTTTTTTGGTGTTCTGGAGGTGCAGCCAGGCCAAGGGTTCCAGAACATGGTTTGAACTTCCAACAGATGCCAAAGGAAGGTTCACCTGCACTTTCTCATCAGCTTGCCCAGAGGTGGGGCAGAAAGGGAAAAAAAGGAAGAGCTAGGCTCAAAAGCTGTCAGCAACCAAACATAAAAGAAAAAGAAAAGGAACCAGACACTTTACTACAAAGGCCTTCAATTTATATTAACTGCAGTTCTAGTAGTTATTTAGATGGTGGTGAAAAGCCTTTTAAACACCATCTAAGATACCTCTCTGAACCCAACTGATAATCTCTAAATTTAGGTCATTTCTAAAAGATACTAAAATCAGTTCACTCCACTCCTAGATACTGAAGCCTTCAGATTCTAATTTTTGAAATGAAGAAACAGAGAGACACAAAGAGAGCAGAGTTTGTTTTATGAACACCTCTGTCCAAGTGATTCCTTAAATAAGTGTGTATTGGAGTGTCTGGCTGGTTCAGATGAAGCTGATGAATAATACACTGGCCCTGTCCTCAACGAGTTTTCAGTCAACGGCTGGAAAGTACATCCATAAATAAATAATATCAATACTGGCAGCATCAGGAGTAGATACGAAGGACAGAAGGAGCAGACAGAGTTATTAACTCTGTCCTGAAAGCTGAAGAAATAATAAGAGAAATTTTCAAGAGCAAGATGAATGGAAGATTACCAGGCAAATAAGAAAGCAAAGGGGATTTGAGGCAAAGAAAAACACCATGGTCAAGCAATGAAGTTATAAAATGCCTTGGCATTTTCAGGCAACCAACCATAGACAGTTCAATATCACTGATGCATAAAATACAAGAAATGTGGTGACCAAAGATGAGACCTAAGAAGCAGGCAAATGCCGGAGTGTGGGGGAAACTGTCATGGGAAAATACTTGGACTTTATCCAGTAGTTCAACAGCTTTCAACCTCTTTGATCTCACAGTCCTGGCAGTACAAAAAAAATTTGATTATTAATCTGCAATGTAGATCCATGAACTTCCTAAATTATTTACAGGTATTAATGCTTTTCACAGATATTAAGGTACAGTAAACATCTAGGACAAGTCCAGCATTAATGATATTTCTAAGTTAATTCAACTCCGTGTGGCTATCACCAAGACAAACAGTACCAATTTCCATTCAGTCAAAAATAATCACTTGAAAACAGGAAATAATGAACGGAACTGAAAGTCTAAAACAGAAGACCTGGCAAACCATTAAAATGATAATTCCAGGAACCTGAAAATCTTAGAAACAACCTGAATATTTTTAAAGGTTTGTTAACCCTTGGTAATAATTTTTTTCATTTCTCTTACGACTTGTATGATGGTTAATTGTATGTATCAACTTGACTAAGCCATGGGATGCCCAGATTAAACATTACTTCTGGGTGTGTCTGAGAAGGTGTTTCCAGATGACTCAATAGGTTGCCCTCCCCAGTGTGAGTGGGCATTACACAATCCACTGAGGGTCTGAATAGTACAAAAGTGGAGGCAAGGAGGACTTATTCCCTTTCTGCCTCACTGTTTGAGCTGGGACACTGGTCTTCTCCTACCCTTGGACTGGGATTTATATCATTAGCTCCCCTGGTTCTCAGTCCTTTGGACTTAGATTGGATTTACACCATTAGGTTCCCTGGGTCTCCAGATCGAAGATGGCTGATCATGGGGCTTCTCAGCCTCCATAACTGTGTGAGTCAATTCCTCACAATAAATCTCCTTTTATATATGCTATTGATTCTCTTTCTCTGAAGAACTGCAATGCAAACCTATACAAGCAACCTACTTTCCCTGGCACAGAGAGAAGAAAATCTGCCTTCTGACTATAGGCAGGTACAGGTCTTGTAAGTCTTGGGGTTTATACAATTTAGGAAACACTTTAAATGAATAAAGAATTTTTAAAAGTTACTTTTGCAAATATTACAACGTATGATCATGTAACTCTTTGCTAGGACCACACTCTCAGTCTTTACAAGAGGTCTTGTATGTGAAGGGGATACAGTTTAGGGTTTAGCAGACTGTTGGTGTTGCCTGTATCCTGAACTCTCTGGAATGGTGGCTACATGCTCCCTTTTTGGTCATTCCATTTAAATTCATGAGGAAGTTGAGTTCCTTGAAGTTCTAGATCAACGTTATAGTGAAAAATTTCCTGTCACCAAGAGACTGAAATAAAACACTTAAAGGAAAAATAACTGACTAACAAAAAATGTCTGGGCTGTTTACTTTTAAGACTACTTTACTAACATTACCCAAGGATTAAAAATGAAAGTATTGGGTTGGTGTCAGCAACAGGTATAACAAGACCAACGTGAATTTCATAAAGATATTGCAGCATTGCACGATACAGTTGGGATCTAAGGTTATATTGGAAAACTGCTTAGAAGCAGTTTGAAAGTAACGAATTACTTGTTTGCAAGTAATGAATATTTTGGGTCCATAATATATATTATTAAATTTGCAAATATTTGCTGCCAGCTCTATGCACTGGTTCCATGCAATATGTTCAATAACATTTGAGGCTAAACCCACAGCAGGAGACTTTGGCACATGGTCCACTCCATCTAAAGTAATCCTAGAGTTTAGAAAAGAATGAGCAACATATTATAAATTGCCACTTAAAAACAAAGCATGCAAAAAAAACCCAAAACAAAACAAACAAAAAAAACAAAGCGTGCAACATTTAAGCATGTATACATCAAGCTTTGTATAAATATACTTCTTTAATTTTTGTTTTGCTCCATACCTCTACTGGATGTGTGATGGTGCAAAGAAGCTTCTGCATGACTGTGCTTTATGCTTAAATAAATGATAAATGACATGTCTATGGTATTACACTTTTGCTACCAAAGTCACCAATAATTGTTATTTTACCAAATGTCAATATTATCAATTGCTGTTCTATTCCCCCCCGCTATGTGGTATCAGTTACCAAGAAACATAGCCAAACACAAGCACATATTATGTGAAAGATTGTTTTTACAATGAACCCAGATATACCATCCAGTCAATTATTGTAAAAATTATTCATACCTTCTAGGTTGAGACAAAGGCCAGGAAATATTTGTCCTGAATTATCCTAGAGCAAATTCAAAACAAAATTTATTCTGCATCACAATTACTAGTGTGTGCTCTTAAGCACTAATAGGATTCTTGAGCTTTACTGGACAATTGTCTTCCTCTGGGACTTACTGAAGCGAAGGAGAATGAGATATATCATGCTTCCCCTTTTAACCAAGGACAACTACAAAAAAGAAACCACTATGAGTGCACGTTGATGCTCATTGAGTAAACACTCTGCTTATTCACTAATGAAAATGATGTCACCAATCAATAGAAATCCTGCTTTATGGAAAACTAGTTTTCTATTGATCAAACCTTTTGGTGTTATTTTGACTTAACAAAGAGTTCCAATGACTTTATTTCTACATAGAAACAAAGACTGATAAATGTTAGTTTCACGTCCCCCCCGCCCGCCGCCCACAAAACCTTAAAGATCTCTCATTCCACATTACAACATTGCCAATAGGATTTCTTCTTCCCTGTTGCTTGTTACTTTAATTATCCTAGTTTTTTTTCCCTCCTTTTTAACAATTATACTTCATCTCTTAATTTTCCTATTCTTCACATAGAGGATTTTCTCTTTCTGTGACTCATTTAATTTTCATTACTTCCATCTTATTTTGTGCATGTATTCTAACTGATTTCAATCCCCACCCCGACACTGTAGTGATATCTAATCACCTCAAAAAGCATTTTTAATCTTCCACCAAGTCAGCTTTTCTTCGAAAGTATCAATGATTGACAGCCAGGACTGCTCAGGGTGGTACTGAGTCAGCAGAACCATCAGAAGATGAATAAGCTATGGGAATGTCAAATGTGGAAGAAAGAGGAAGCTGAAATAATGGACTAAACTAAATAACAAAGAAAAGTAATTGATTAAAAGCTGAGTTTTCTGAATTCTACGTAGACATAACTACAAGTTTCAATGAAATAAACATTCTGTTTAAAATCATTCACTTAAAACATGGCTCTATATTAAGTTACCAGTTGTTAGTTCAACCCTATGCCACCTTAAATGTGCAGGTTTATACTTTTTAAAATTGTTGGCACATGCAATGTGTATTAGTCTTGTTTTACGGCAATCTAACATATATTTGAGCAGACCATTCAAAAGAAAGATAGAATTAAGTGAAAAGAATCTTTTTGAAAACCTTTGTTCGTTCAGGTGATGGAACAATAAGTTGTGAATGTCACATTGTTCATAACCAGTTGAATACGACAGAGCACTTGTAGGGACTAAATGGCAAGATTTTCCTGTTTACCTGTTTTCCTGTTTACCTGTCTAGATGTCCCCAATCTAGACATAGGGTTATACGGAAGACTACTGTTTTCTTTAACAAAGGCATATAGAAAGTTCTTGCATAGAAAGGTTATAGAAGAAGTAGTTAAGAAATTTTGATATGGGCCCTAATCTTCTATCTCTACTAAAGACATCAGAGAAAGCTTTAAAAATACATCAGTCACTTTATATTTTATATTAGATCCTAAAATTGGATCCTGAAATTCAATGGAGACAGCTTTCATCTGGTAAAAAAGTATAACTTAGGCACAGTTTTTAAATATTTTAAACACAAAATCTAATGTAATATTACAAAATGCTCCATCAGTTAAATTTTATTATCCCTATATTATGGATGAGGAAACTAAGGCTTAGCAAGGCTAATCTACGTATTTGAACCGAAATTAATAGTAAATAATTGAACTAAAATAGCAAGTAAAATTTCAATGGCATATTCAGTTACTGTCTACTAGATGGAACATATTGTCTAGTTTAAAGCCAATTTAAACTTTCTTATCTTGAAATTTAATCTTGGAGTCTGTGTCAGATTGGATTACTCCTGAGATATTGGTCCTGTCAAATTTGTCTGGCCAAATCATGTAGTAGGAACACTGCGGACCCACCATACAGGTGATGTGACTATGTCTGGCCGTCCTTGACCAATCACAACAAATAAATTTTTCAGCATTGTTCAAGTGGACTCAGGTTTAACCTGTCTATTAATCACAACAGGAGCTATACCAGTGAAACATAAATTTTGTTTTACTATCATATAAACTTTTACCTGTATGCTATTCAGCAGGGAGCTCATTTTAGATTCCAATCTCTGTGGGAAATGCAGGCAAAGTCCAGAAAAAACCAACCAAGCACAAGTTAAGGGCTAAATAAGTGGATTCTTCTATGCAAGGAGAGGTGAGTGTCCAAAGGGTTTGGGTGACCAGGTAAGCAATAGGTGGGTTTGGGGGGAGATCAATTAATTGCAGAAAAAGCCCTGACACCACATATTGCTTGGACTCCTGATACTTACATCTACCTGGAGTTTGCCATTCATCAAAAAAGTTAGGCATTTTGCATTTGCAGCAACATGGATGAACCTAGAGATTATCACACTAGGAGAAGTAAGTCAGAAAATGAAAGACAAATACCACATGATATCACTTATATGTGGAATCTAAAATACGACACAAACGAGCTTATTTACAAAACAGAGACTCGGAGACACAGAAAACAAACTTATGGTTACCAAAGGGGAAAGGGGATGGGGGGAGGGATAAATTAGGAGTTATGGACTAACAGATATAAACTACTATATAAAATAGATAAACAAGAAGGTCCTACTGCATCATATAGGTAACTATATTCAATATCCTGTAATAAACCATAATGGAAAAGAATACAAAAAAGAATATGTATATATATATATGTATAACTGAATCACATTGCTATACACCAGAAACTAATACAACATTGTAAGTCAACTGTACTTCAATTAAAAATTTGGGCATTTTAACATATAAAACTAATTTAGAAATTAAAAAAATAGGAGCTTCCCTCATGGCGCAGTTGTTAAGAATCTGCCTGCCAATGCAGGGGACACGGGTTCGAGCTCTGGTCCAGGAAGATCCCACATGCCACGGAGCAACTAAGCCCATGCGCCGTAACTACTGAACCTGCACTCTAGAGCCCACGAGCCACAACTACTGAAGCCCACGCACCTAGAGCCTGTGCTCCACAACAGGAGAAGCCACCGCAATGAGAAGCCTGCGCACCACAATGAAGAGTAGCCCCCGGTCGCTGCAACTAGAGAAAGCCTGCGTGTAGCAATGAACACCCAACACAGCCAAAGATAAATAAATTAATTAATTTAATTAAATTTTTTAAAAAACAAATTAAAAAATAAAACTGAACAATAGTTTTTAATGAACAAAAAGATAAGTTAATTCACAAAAGGAAAAATATAAGAATTATTTATGAATTAAGAAAAATATTGCTTCACTAGCCATTAAAGAAATGCAGATCAAATGATCAATTCTCAATGTTGGTCATACATTTCAAATTTAAATAAGCATGACTTTTTGTAAACAACTGGACACTTGTAGCAGCAATTTCTCTTGCTATTAGCTTAAGAAAATAAGTGAACAAATAGGCAAATGTGTATGTATACATCTGTTTAGCATTTCTTGTAAAAGAAATATCTAAATGTCCAACAGTTTAGTATTAGTTGAATACATTTTAGAGCATCTATATAGTTGATTATTATGTATCCATTAAAAATGGTCATGAAAGGGCTTCCTTGGTGGCGCAGTGGTTGAGAGTCTGCCTGCCGATGCAGGGGACACGGGTTTGTGCCCCGGTCCGGAAGGATCCCACATGCCATGGAGCGCCTGGGCCTGTGAGCCATGGCCACTGAGCCTGCGCGTCTGGAGCCTGTGCTCCACAACGGGAGAGGCCACAACAGCGAGAGGCCTGCGTACCGCAAAAAAAAAAAAAATGGTCATGAAAATAATTTACATGAATATGAATAGAAAGATGGCCTAATGTACTATTAAGTAGAATACATTTTTCAAAAATATGTGTAGTATGATCCATTTAAAAAAAAAAGTCTATGTGATATGTATTTTACAGAAAAGAACCTGGAATGATTTATCCAAATATTTCAGTGATTATCTCTGAAGAGTAAGATTATTCATGATATATCCTTTCTTCTTTTTGATTAACTGTATCATCTAAATTTCTACAACAAATATCAGTGGGATCTATAACAAAAACATTTTTATTGAACATTTAAGACTCAGATTCAATTATAAAGTTATATGTATGCAATGGGTTTAGGAGTAAGTAACTAGGATTAAACAATAATTCAATAAAAGAGCTAATTGTAAAGTGTTCTAAGTTAGAATTTTTGTGTTCTAGTTCAACTTTTCAAAAGAAGAAACTTTTCCTGTAAGCAGAAGATGTAAACAAAGGTCTAACATTAATTTTCACAGTCACTGAAAGAAAAGGTGAAATATACATAATCCATATCCTAAAATTTAATGGGGTTCACATGCCTGAGATACACAAATTCAACTAGCTTTCATGGAATGCCTGCTCTTTTTTGTGCACACTTCTTTTGTGAGTATATTTAAAGCCCTACCACATAAAAGGTAGCATTATTATCCCTAATTTCTGATTGAGAAAAAAAAAAAAAATAACGGCTGTATCAGAGTAACTATTGAATGTATTATACAGGAATATCTTGAAGGAGATTGTCCATTACTGCTTCAGCAATTTATCAGAATCATCTCTGAAATTGTTTCTTTTTTTCTATTTTTTGACCTCTCCACGAGGTATGAGGGATCTTGGTTCCCAGACCAGGGATCGAACCCATACCCCCTTCAGTGGAAGCGTGGCATCTTAACCACTGGACTGCCAGGAAAGTCCCATCTGAAGATATTTAAAACCACAGGTTCCTCAGCCCCACCTGCCTCAGACTTACTGAATCTGAACCACCTAGGTTATCTGAATTATTAGGCTGGGAATCACCAGACAGTATCACTCAGGACGGCCTTTTAAAGACGTAAGGTAGAAATCTCTCTCTATTCTGGATTTTTCTTTCCTGAAATATTGATATCTTTAAGCAAGTATGGTCAATAAACCTAGCAAGAGGGGCCAGGACTCTGGGTCCCACCCTTTAGAAGGACATGCCTTTCTCTACATAAAAAATTAAATTTCTTAAGGGATATTCCAATTTACAGCCCTGGAGAAATGTATAAATTAGTAGTCTATTCACAGTTGTTGCATCTGGTGGCTCAGGAATATTTTTTGATAGAAATAATTTAATAAAATATTTCCATTTTGAAAGTATTTTTGTCAAATTAGAAGAGCATAATTATTTAAAATGGTGGATTGATTTTACCCTTTAAATATTTGGACATGCGTGGGCTTCCCTGTGTAGTCTTGCCCTGGGATCCACAAATGTTAGAGTTGGGTCTACCCTTAGCCTATGCAAAATGAAAATCTAATCATTCTTCCAGTTTTCAGCAACTTAAATCTAATTTCGTGATGCCCAATCTTAGTCAGAATAGGGCAATAAACCTACCTTTCTGTGCAAAAACTTTCTCTCTTGTCTTGCCTGACTATCCTAGCTTGATTTTTCCATTGCTCTTTAAAAATATGTTTGCACTGATTTATCTATCTATTGATAATCTAATGAGTTATAATCTTATTAAATTCTATGTATTTTTGTAAGCAACTATAAGTTTGTGTGTGTGTGTGTGTGTGTGTGTATGTTTTGTTTTGTTTTGTTTTGTTTTTTTGTGGTACGCGGGCCTCTCACTGTTGTGGCCTCTCCTGTTGCGGAGCACAGGCTCCGGACGCGCAGGCTCAGCAGCCATGGCTCACGGACCCAGCCGCTCCGCGGCATGTAGGATCTTCCCGGACCGGGGCACAATCCCGTGTCCCCTGCATAGGCAGGTGGACTCTCAATCACTGCGCCACCAGGGAAGCCCTATAAGTTTTTTTAAGAAATGAAATAGGTTAAAAAGAAAAAGGAGAAGCAGAAAGGATAGAAAAAAAAGGAGAAAGGAAGATTCATCCAAGGTTAGTTATCTATAAAGTAATAGAGGGCAAACTTGAATGCAGTTCTGTCTGCAATTTCAATTCATACTCCAACATATCACATTGTCAGTGTGTTTTTATAAGCCAACATAATTGTCAAAGGGTATGTTGCAATTATGATGTGGAAGTTACTTTTCTAGATGAAGTGAATGGCAATTTTTAATTGTTAGACATTTTATGAAAAAATAAATTAAAAAACCTATGAAGCATTCACATGCTTTAGGATTATCATTATAAACATTAATTATTGTTGTATAATTTTCTACAGGTGGTCTTCATCTTTCAAACATTGGTTTTTCATATAGCTATCAAATTCACAACTTCTTCACTCATGGATTAATTCAGCAAAATACTTATTGAGCACGTAACTGTACTTAGACTGCAGCAATGAACAGTCAAAGGCAGCAATCCCTGTTCTCATTTAGCTTACTTCCTGTTTCCCCAGGGGGATACAGACATTAAAAGAAAACATTTTTAAAGTAAGCGTATATAGTATGCTACATGGTGGTTAGTATTAAAAAAAAGAAAAAGTAGATGAAGGTAAGAAGGACTGAGAGTCCTGAGGTAGCCAAGTGGGAATTAGAATTTTAAAAAGAGTGGTTGGGTAGGCCTCACTGAGAAGGTAAGAGCTAGACAAAGCCTTGATAAAAGTTATGGAATTATTCAAGTGGATGTCTGGGAGAAGAGCATTCTAGACAGAAGTAAGGGCTGATGGAAAAGGCAGGAATGGAATGGAGAAACAGAAATAGCAACATCCCTAATCTATCCTTCCTGCATCAAACTGGGTCTTTTATTCACCAGTGATGATTTTTATCTACAGCATGGTGTCACCTTCTGGCTTACACTCTTGGGAGAGTGCTTGCAATGTGACTGCTCACATAGTGTGGCCTTGGTCATGAGTACCACTCTTCTAGAAGCCATTGGATAACTGGGCTCCATGAACCTGCCTACCCAGCCCAGCCTCAGTACCAGTGAATTCTACTCTGCTGGTCCAACCACACTGAAGTTTTCATTGTCCAGTTTCTCTGTAGGCAGTGGGGGGCAAAGCCAACAACAGAGTTGGGCATGTATGAGGAGGCTTATTGATCACTCTGGAAGGATTTTAAAAGTCTACTTATTCATATTTTTCAGATAAGTAAGGCTCTTGGGAGAGAGTTTTAAATATGGCAGCTGTCCTCCAATTTTTCTGATATAACTTCCCTGGATTTTTCATATCCAATGAGAGAACTACCGGAAGGCCATGATCATAGTCTCAGAAAACTTTGAAGGTTTTTACTTATCTGTCTGGTTTTTTGGAACCAAAGGAGGCATTTTATAATTGCAGCTTGGTACATTATGTTATGTCTCTCTGGGATCAGAGCACCGCCTTACAACATGAAAGTCTATTTTGCCACTCTGAGTCATCAATATTTGAACAGATGTTCAGAAATACATTCATGAATTGAGAGAATGTCTGTAATTTTTATTCTTATGAGAATGTTTTCTTGTTTGTTCCTATGTTAATAAAATTGCTGCTACCTACACTCTTCTCCCTTTTCTTTACCCCTTTCTTACTTGCTGTTTATGATAATGGAAAGGGTTTGAGATGGGAAGTCAGTAGACCTACCTGTGGTTTATTTTGTTTTAAATTCAATTTTCAATCTCGGACAAACCACTTAACTTCTGAAGGTCATCAGAATATGCCACCCCAAAATACCCAACGTTGGCATACAGATTATTTAAGCTGAAGACACTTGAAATGCAACAGAACAAAAAAGAAAAAAGAAAACAAAGAAGAAGAGAGAAAGAAAGAATGGAAGGAAGGAAGGAAGGAAGGAAAGAAGGAAGGAAGGGAGGGAGGGAGAGAGGGAAGGAGGGAGGAAGGAAGAAAGGAAGAAAGGAAGAAGGAAAGAAAGCTTCTCAGTTTCCCTTATCTGACTAAGAGCTTCAACTTCTGGAAAGTAAGGCTGCCATAAATTCCTCTTCAGGGCAGACCTACTCCCAAAAGGGAGAACAGAACATGAAAAAAACCTACCCCAAATCCTTTCTCGAGGGAATTTTATGACCCAGAAGGAGATGGAAAGGCCACTCATATTTGTATAGACAAAACAGTATCACAAACTTTCTTATCTCTTTGTTTATGATAATGGAAAGGGTTTGAGATGGGAAGTCAGTAGACCTACCTGTGGTTTATTTTGTTTTAAATTCAATTTTCAATCTCGGACAAACCACTTAACTTCTGAAGGTCATCAGAATATGCCACCCCAAAATACCCAACGTTGGCATACAGATTATTTAAGCTGAAGACACTTGAAATGCAACAGAACAAAAAAGAAAAAAGAAAACAAAGAAGAAGAGAGAAAGAAAGAATGGAAGGAAGGAAGGAAGGAAGGAAAGAAGGAAGGAAGGGAGGGAGGGAGGGAGGGAAGGAGGGAGGAAAGAAGAAAGGAAGAAAGAAAGAAAGCTTCTCAGTTTCCCTTATCTGACTAAGAGCTTCAACTTCTGGAAAGTAAGGCTGCCATAAATTCCTCTTCAGGGCAGACCTACTCCCAAAAGGGAGAACAGAACATGAAAAAACACCTACCCCAAATCCTTTCTCGAGGGAATTTTATGACCGAGAAGGAGATGGAAAGGCCACTCATATTTGTATGGACAAAACAGTATCACAAACTTTCTTATCTCTTGTTTGTTCTCCTGAAAATCCATTTATCTTGCCAAAAAAAAACACAACAATTTGGTTTCCCATAAGTGCCTTTCCACTTCCTCCCTTCCCCTTTTAAGATGGTGTGTATGCCCCAAATTTTAACTGCCCCTCTGACTCTCATCACTGAGTTCTTCCAGGTGTGAGTTGCATATGTAAATAAAGTGTTTTTCTTCTGTTAATCTGTCTTTTGTCAGTTTAACTTGCAGTATCCTAAATAGAACCTAGGAGAGTAGAGGACACGTTTTCCACTTCCTGCATTTCTCTGAAACTTAGTTCCCTCACAACTATAATGGGAATGTTAATAACCACTCACTAACTTATTTTGAGAACTGCAAGAGATTTACAGGTAGTGATTGAGAATGATTAAGTCCACATGGAAGGGTAGCTAGTTTATTAAAGACATGAGTTTTAGCAAAATGAAATGTGATGCTGAACTTTTTAAGCTCCTTGTAAAAAGATCGAATTTAACCATAAAATAGCATTATTAATTGTCATTAGATTACTATATTGCTCCTGGAAAAATGCCTGGTTTCAGGCACAGTTCTAAAGACCAAAGACAGTGTGATAATATGTAGCCCAAACTGGGCATCCATGAGAAAGTACCATTAGTAAAACAAAATACAGGAGAAATTTAGTGCTTCTGAGTTTGTTTTCACTGCAGTGTGACCTGTGGGAAATCTTGCAGCCTTTCTCCCCAGGATGCAAAACTTTTGTGATTAAAAAGAGCATAGTTGAAATTTTAAAATGCTGTATATTTACCTTGTGATAAAAAATTCTATTGTTTAGAAAATGTCTTTCTCTCCCATCCTTCAGCTTATTGCTACCTCTGGAAATAGAAATCATACAATAATAGAGTCTCTTGTGAAGAATCTTTGAATTTTAATATCAGTGTTGAAAATTATAAAAAAAAAAAGTCATTAATAAATAGGCTTACTCTCCCCCACCCACTTTGCATTCCTCTTTGATTTAGTTTAAAATGATTCTTCTTTGGTTTGCACCAGAGGAGAAGGTTTTTTAGGGTGGGACTTTGCTTCATCTGTCTAGGAAGGCGTGCAAAAGCTCACCGGTACTTCACATGTCAAAGCTAGGCATGTGCAAATCTCTACTCATGATAAAAGGAGAAAATATCCAGAAAGATACAGGGCTCCATCTGGTGTAAACTACTGACTGTGAGAAAGATAATAAACCTATTGTTGAATTTACCAGACTTGTTGTTTTTATCTTTCTTTCAAATACAGCTTCTGTAGTGAGAATGGTGGAAAAAAAGAAGGAAGGGGTCAGGGAAGGGAATAAGAAAAGGGGAATAAGGGTTAAGGGACTTATCAAAGCTAGAAAGATAATCTCACTATACATCTTATAGGAACTCCTCTTTTTAAGTCCAAGTGAGCTGATGAAACTAAGCTTTCTGGGTTGAGGGAGGAGGGAAGAGGCAGAGAGAAACTACTCTTTTGCCTTGGGAATGACAGAACCTGAGGCTTTCAGGTGAAAAACTAATGAGTGAATCAAGTGAAATGCATGATTACATCCTCTAACGCTTTGATTTGAGGGCAATTTTTATTAAATCACAAACGAGATTATTGCCCATCCCCAAGCAAAGAGTAGGAAAGCGGAGCGCTTGTCCCCCAAGGAAAGCAAAACCAATACAGTATCTCTCTTTTTGGTAGATACTGACTACTGCTGTCTATTTTCTAAAAACGGTATCAGTAGTTTAAAACTCCCTAGTGTTGGGTGAACAGTCTTTCATTTAAAACCAAAAACATATGTATATAAAAAATGTATAACAGTTTAGACTTGGCTGTAGCTACATGCCCATTTGGGTAAAGGTAGTTTATTTCTTTTGGATTCAGAGCCCTCTCATACCTCTATCATATAGGGATGCATTTGTATTTGTTATATACACGTATGTGCATAGACATTCAAATGCAAATATGAGAAATCCATTTGAAAGGATAAAGAAACAAATGATTATTTGGAGGATATGAGCGTTAAAGCAGCGTTTCACAGAGTATTATCCAGGGACAAGCTGCTTGAGAATTACCGGGAGATGTCTATTAAAATGCAAAATTTTAGGTGGCTGCAGACCCAGTGAATCAGAATTTCTGCCATGGGTCCTAGTTTGTGCCTAGGTGGGGCCTCAGGGGCATTTTTAGCAAGTAAACCAGGTTACTCTTGTGCACGTTAAAGTACGCGAACCACTGTTCTAAATGTGTCTTGGGATCTAATTGTAGCGCTAGGTGATGTGTGCAAATCAGTACACGGTTACTGACCACTGTATTAACTCTTACAGGTGACAAATATTACATATTCTGACATAGAATTCAGGCAGCCACAGGAAAAGAAGAATGTGCACATCTCCGAAAAGAACTCCTATCCTTAGCGTAGGTGTTGTCGCTATTGTCTGTGTATAATCCTACCATTTCATTTTCAGTTATCATTGCTCAGAGGAAATGAAGTGTTGTGGTATGGATTCAGCTACAATGTACTGATCTGAAAATATCTGGGCAAAGAAATCATATAAAATAGTTCCCCAAACAGACGAACAAAAAATAGTTCCCCAGAGTCAAAATATCTGAGCTCTCCTGCTGAATGTATTGCTAAATCTTCCATTTATTAAGTACCTCCTGCATGCAAAGCTTGCTCAAGAAGATCTTGTGATTTTTATCCCCATAGGTACAAGTCAGAGTATTTTCTTTTCATAAATGCATCCACAATCTGATTCTGGCACTGGGAGAAGTAAAAGAAAAACTCTGACCTTGGGTTGGCAGAGGAGGAAGCTGAAACTGCCTGAAATATAGTCAGGGATTATCTACAGGTTTTCCAAAGTTTCCATTTTATGAGTGATGATAAATAATGAGATATATATTCATTAATCCAGGTGCAGATTAATGACTGTGTTCATTACTTCAAAGTATTTTAAACAATAAGATTTAGACATTTTAAAAGAGGCATGTCTGAAAAACACTCCTCCAGCAGAAAAGAAATGGTGTGGTGATTATTTGGCAATATGTTACATGTACTCACATAATATATGGATAGTATAATCGAACGTCCAGGACCAAAGGTCTAATTATATGCCACTGTTAGATCAATAAATTTACTCAATTTTACTTCAGGCACAAAGAGAACAGGCAAATACTTGAAACTTCTGTGAGTTATGAAGGAGAAAACTGATACTTCTGGAAGTCCAAAAATGGTAAATGATCGTAATGAGTAAAATTGGGAAGTGCGGTGAGAGGCAACAAGGGAATGAGCCATAGCAATCAGAACAGTGTTGAATCATTGCATTATGCAGTATTTGAATTTATGTTCTCTCTTAATTATGCCTGTCATTCCAGCTATTGTTCTCCTACATTCCAGGAAAACAGAAATTAATGGCCAGATTCCTTAAAGAGAAGTGGATCCTGTCCCCTTGATCCTTAGTGCCGTCTGCATCCTCAGGAAAGCAGATGTCTGATAAGGCAGCTATTCTGAGCACATGGCACAGGAAAGGAAGACTCCTCTCCGCACTTGAGGCTTTCTCCTGAAAACTCTCGAAACAACTCCCTTTTGCCCTTTCACCTGCCACAATTTTATGAGTTCAGATTTCTGCACTAAAGCTGACTTAGAGAATCAGATGAGCAAGTAGAATCGCTGGGTTTAAATTCATCACTGGGACTGGACCAAAAATGAAAAGGAAATTTCCATTTTGTTTGCCATCCATTCAGTATTGCAGAGAAAGAGGAAAGTGAAAACTTCTCTGCAGTTCAGCTTATCTCTAGGAATATCTAGAGATAAGGATATTTTTAAATTACACAGAACCCAGTTTCCTTTTAACCAATGCCTGCTCAACATAGACACCAGACTGTGAGAAGGAAGTGATATGATCACATGAGAATTCTGAAGGGAGATGCCATATTTCAACCTTCTCTGTATTACTTACTAACAATCAGAGATTTATGTTCAAGTACATTCCATTGATATCAGGTCTGAATAGAATCCTCAATAGAAATGCTTTTCTCTCAGGCTAGACTAATAAAAAATGAGACAAATTGGATGCCATCTTATGGAAAAATCTAGTAGGTGCCTGTCTTGTTCCCAATGCACACATTTATTTCAAAGAAAACCTAAAAGGAATTGACTCAGAAGTCCACATACACATGAAAAGATTTCATGTGACCAGTCAGGGTACATTGTGTTTCACAAAAACTTGGGTTCATCTTGAATATCATTTGTCATTCCCTCTGGAATCTGAAGTTCCAGGGCACTGAGTTAATTTAAGAGCTAGCTATTCTGGTATGTGACAATTGGGAAAACTGTGCATGCGTGCACACAGGTGCACACACACACATGCACATATGCACGTCCACTCAAATATGTTAGATGCCAAATGAATTTAGATATGGTTAATGAGATCCTTGATTTATTCCTATTTGACTCATCAGTTTATTTTATACCAACATTCCTATTCTGATTTATTTACCACTATTATTTCTATCTCTTCAATACTCATTGCTCTTTTCTTCCCACAGAATTGTTTCCAAATGACCATTGATCTTGCTTTAGCTCCTAGGACATTTTTATCCAGGGGCTTGGATGAATTAGCTATAATTATTCCTCTGACCCAGGAACATTTCAGAAAATTTGAGTACAGAGCGAAATGTCCACATAGGGAGTTAATTATAGCTTGTTGAGTAAGATTACAGCCATAGAATGCACACCCAGTATATTTGCTTTTCTAAACTTCTGGCGTTGGTTAATGAGAGCTTCTAGACAGATATGTAGTTCTAATACCACCATCAAAATTTCTAGCTCAAAGGAGTTTCCCGATATCGAACTGCTTTTGTTTTAGCCCCTTTCTGTTCCACCAGTTGAAAATTGTCAGGCTAACCAGATAGGAGAGTGAAATAAAGTCCACAATTCTGTTTTTGTAATTCCTGAATCCCCCAAAGCTCGACAAACTAAGACTTTTACATGAGTCTGGCTCAACTTTTGGCATTAAAGCCTGACCTTAATTGAGAGGAGACTATTCATAGTTCTTATTTATAAAAATTAGCATGAGTATTCATAAGTTTCTCCACAAAGATATTAATGCATTTGGTAATGGATGTTACTTCAGAACCTGCTAGGGATATCACATACCATAACACATGTTATATAATATAATATAATAATATAGTATAGCATAATTAATATAAAAATAGACAGTTCCTAAGCTTTTCTGATTCCACATGTTTCAAGTAAGGGATTGTGAACTTGTACCTACTTTAAACAGATTTTCCACATAAAGAAATTGGACAGCTTTCTATAAGGTGCAATACTTCCCCCAGTGAACATAAACAACATAGAGTTAAAGACAAAACAATCACAAAAAAGTCACTGATTCATCCATGTCTCATAGCCCATCTCTCTGATGAGGCGTATATCAAAGCTCTCCTGATTTTAAGCTGAGATGGCTGGCCACGATGTGGTAGGGGAGGGAGAGTTCTGCTCTCTCTGAACAGTACAGCCTCCTTGATCATCATGCCTGGCAGAAGGGTGACAGAGGGCTTCAGCAAGGGGGATGGTGCAGGATGCAATCAAGATGACCGAATTCTAAATGTCCACCCCCACTGGAAGGGAGCAGTCAGAGGCAAGTCCATGGAGGGGTTTTGGAATTTTGACAAAGTTCTTTTCTGAGCTGCCTTTTGCATTTCCATCCGATATTACCATGCTGAGAATTACTACCTACTGCTGAACAACATCTTTCAAGCAGAAACTTACAGAAAATTTTGCAGGAGAAAAAAAAGAGAAAACCTGAGATTCATCCCATATTCCTTCCTCTTCTTCACCAATATTTAGTTAATCTTCTCCCATACATGCCCTCTTCTGCCCTCTCTGCGCCTCACCTTTTTATTCTTCAACTATTCTCTGCACTGCTGACAAGTTTCCTTTCATTTAACAAAAGTGGGATCATTTGTCTAGAACCCCTCAACAGATGTTTCAGCAAGTCATACAACCCCTTCAGCACTAAAGCTTCACGTGCTTCTCCAGCCCTTTGCTTTTGCCTTACTCCTGAAAGCAGTCCTCTAGGAATCCTAAACTCCAGATCCCCTGGACCACTTGCCATTCCAGGAGGACCCCATGCTCTCTCCCATTGGGTGTCCTATGCTTTCTTCTGTTTGGAATATCCTGACCCTACTTCTCCACTTGGCAAATCTCTACTCACCCTTCAAGACTCAGCTCCCAGAACTCCCAGGCCTTTGTAGAAGACCCTGGCACAGTGAACAAACCATTCTTCTATGCTCCCACAACATCTTCCACATAAGATCACTTATCCCATAATATTGCACTTACCATGTCAGTCTTCCGTAGTCTCTGAATGCTTTGAGGATAAGAGAAATCTTCTTCCTCTTTACAGTCTCATTGTCTGCTACAGTGCTTAGTTCAAGATGTGAAATCATTAAATACTTCTTGAAAAAAAATAATTTATAAATATCACACTCGAAAAAGAAATAGTATGAACAAGCTCTTCCACCAAGAATCTTCTAAGAACCATTTACTGTACCTATGAAAGGCACAAACTTACCTAGAAGCCTGATAACTGACATTCCATATTTTGGTCTTAAGTATTAATTTACTAATCTATAATTGCTAAATGCAAAATATGCCAACACCACAGTTTAACAGAAAATATTTTTCATGAAGCATCGTGGGTATGTGAACTAAGGAAATTGATAATTACACTACTCTCTCCTTCCTACACTCCACCATCCATTTCTAAATCCTAGCTAGGTAAGTTAGTTCTTAGAAGTGCCAATCCCTTTGAGACTAACCTAAAGAGAACTTCATTTTAGAACATACATCACCATAAGCTAAAAGTATCTTAATGATACTTCATCATTCCTGATCCATCTATGAGCTTTTATTGCCTTTGATTATTCAAATTCAGTTACATTTTATTCTAACTGGAAATACTTGTATCTATGCATGTATACTGTGTGCATTATACTAGAATGGCTGGGACTGCCTATATAATCAGGCTAAGGCTTTTCCTCGGGGAAATCCAGTAAAATTATCTTCCATTACATTTCCAAAATACTACTCATTAAAAGCAGAAATAAACTTTTATACTCATGGCTAACAATGCAGAAAAGAGTCTCAACCCTGCAGCTTATCTCAATTTCAGAGAGGAGGAGGTATTTTCCACATGAGTTGCTGTTTGATTTGATTTTCACTCACAATTACTATCAAGATATTTTCCCCCCAGCTTGTTTTGTGGTACTATTACACTTTGTCCTTATACCCCATTTTCTGAACCAATGTGTTTTCCAAAAACATGACCCAGTTACTGCTCATTTGAAGTTCAGAAGAATTTGCATTTTTTTTCTGACAAATTTTCACTATTTATAGTCATGGAAGCCAAAATAGAGAAAGAAAGGAGGAAAGAAAGAAATCCCCCTTCTCCCCAGCATTCTGTGTCCTTCTTTCCCGCTGCTGAATTCATTGTTTTGATTCCTTCATGCACTGGCAAACTCTCAAGCATGCCATATGAGAATTTTAAAAATGAAGCTCTCATTTAGGAGTCACATAGTGGTGATATACGCACAGAGCTTCAATTTAAACCATTATTGCATACCATCTTTTTCCTTTTATAATAATCCATTAAATGCTTTCAGTATGGAGAAGGAATAGCAACCTGTAGATCCAAATGGAACCCAGATGACTTATAAAATACATCCTGCCTTCCTGCCTGAGTTGTTAGAGCTCCCATCTCTAATGGATGGCATTGTTATTTTACCATCCAGCCAACCACACACATCCATTATACATTCTCCAATGTTACGAATCACTTTTCGAAGGCAACCTGTCCTTTGGTTGTTATATATGTCATTTTTCCTTAACCTCTGAACAAAACCTTGTGTGTGTGTGTGTGTGTGTGTGTGTGTGTGTGTGTGTGTAAAGCATGATGTCCTTGTTTTAAATATAATGACTGATAATTGGAAAATACCTTGGGGGAACATTTAATGTTCATTCTGCCAAGCATAGACTACACTACTATTTGTTCAGTAATTTTCTGTGACAACAATAGCAACATTCAAGAGTATAATGTATGGTAGGATATTTTCTTCCGGAAAAATGCCATTTGCATTGCTTTGTATATGTGAGTTAAGGCTTAATTTCCCATTTATACATATACAGAGTATACATATGTACTTATCTATCTACTTGCTTACATACATTTAAATTTACATTGTGAGGCAAATTATGCAGTCTTATAACCAGTACACGATTAAAGACAAAACAATTATGAAAGAGTCAGTCTTTAAAAAAAACTTTAGTTATTTCCTTTTCAGTCTTCAGTTTTAAAACTATTTCTCCAAATGGTTTATATCTCCAAATGGATGGAATATTATAGTAAAACATTTAACCTTCATTTGCAGTATAATTACCCAAAGATTCCAAATCATTTCATTACTCTAAGTCAATAGGTTATTATAATACCCACAAAAAATGAAGCTTATAGAAAGCATGGGACTATCTGAAACCCTCAGGAAGAGTAACACATAATAAGAGCAGCTGGTTATCAATGTTATTCCTTAAAAAGATTTGGAAAGGAAATTGTTCATTATCTTTTGTTAAACGTTCATATTACTTTCAACTAAGATTTCTTGTTGTTTTGATGTTGAGTGTGTTGTATCGCGTTGTTTGGATTGGTTTTTCATTTTTGCCTTAAGAGCATCCTAGTAACTTTAAAACATTTTATTTTTCCAGTCTCAAAGAGAATCAAGGATATTTGTTTGCCATCTTACAATGCATAACACAACTAATAATAATAATATAATATCAAACTCTTACTATAATACAAAATGTAATAAGTTCTTTACAACCATTATCTCATTTAACCATCCTAAAAATTCTAGATATTAGCACTCCATTTGACAGATGAAAGACGAGGCTCATGAGGCTTGGTTCCTTTACAGCTATAAAGACTAAGCCCCAAGGCTTTTTCACTTTTCCCCCTGGTTATATCAAATAACAGTCTTTCAGTGTAGAACAGCTAACAATCACTTAAAATAAGTTATAAAGTTTATATTTATATACTTTGCCTCTAGTAGAAATTGGGAGAAATTCTAGAACATTAGGCATTGTCTCACTGTCAATGAAACAGTTATCAAGTGCTTTTTAGACCTTTTCTCTTCTCTCAGTTCTTGCCCCTGGGACTTCATATATTTTCTTCATAAGGCCAACTATTTCTCCAAAATTCCAATGCCACATTTCCAACCATCTGTTATACCTCTCTACGTGAATGTCCAACCAAATCTTTATGCCCCCCAAATCCCAATTTTTCTAGGCTTCCTTGCTTCCATAAAAGGCATTCCTTCAGTACCTTCAGTACCTCACAGCCCTGTTCTTTCTTTCCTTCTCCTTACGCACTACTATCTGTAATCATTCATCTGGTTGTCAAACATCCATTTGGTTGTCACACTCAACTTGGAAATGCCTTTTATAGGTAGCCTGGCCCTCCTTTTCATTTCTGCAACCACAACTCTGGTACAGTATCTCCTTTATTTTTCATGCAGAACTCTGTATTAACTCCTACTTGGTCTTCCAGCTTTCACCATATTTTAAATCTCTCTCCTAATTCCAGTATATCATACACCCTGTAGCTAAAATCATCTTCCTAAAAACCACTCTCTTCATATCACTCCTGGAAAATCTTTTGTGGTCCTATGCTATCTACCAAAGTACATACTAAGTTATTTGTCCCAGGTTTCAAGGTCCTGAAATGTGACATTTTCTGGTCTTACCTCCACCACTTTTCCACATATAACCTATTGTCTTAGTCAGCTCAGGCTGCTTTAACAAAATACCATAGACTGGGTAGCTTAAAAGGTATTTATTGGGCTTCCCTGGTGGTGCAGTGGCTAAGAATCCGCCTGCCACTGCAGGGGACACGGGTTCGAGCCCTGGCCCAGGCAGATCCCACATGCCGCGGAGCAACTAAGCCCACGCACCACAACTACTAAAGCCCGCGCGCCGTGCCCCACAGTAAGAGAAGCCACTGCAGTGAGAAGCCCGGGCACCGCAATGAAGACCTAACGCAGCCAAAAACAACAATAAATAAAGTAATTTTTTTAAAAAAAGATATTTATTTATTACTGTTTTGGAGACTGGGAAATCCAACATCAAGGTGCTGACAAATTCAGTTCCCCAGTGAGAGTTTCTTCCTTGCTTGCAGAAGGCCACCTTCCTCCTGTGTCCTCACATAGTGATGAGACAGATCTCTAGTGTTTTTTACTTTTCTTACGAGGACATAAATCCCAACATGGGGCCCCTCCCTCATGACCTCATCTAAGCCTAATTACCTCCCAAAGGCCCCACCTTCAAATACCATCACACTGGGGTTTAGGGCTTCAATTTATGAATTTAGGGGAAGGGGAGCAAAAACATCCCTTTTTTTTTTTTTTTTTTTTTTTGCATATAACATTTATGCTGCACTTACATATTTTATCACATTAGGAATGTTCTCCCTCCTCCTCTCCCTATCAAGATTGCCCATTCTTCAAAGCTCAATAAAGCTTCCTCCTCTGTAAATACTTTTTAGATCTTTCCTAAGCAGTTTTAATATCTCTTTCTTTTGAACTCCCTTTTGAACATTGTATTTTTCTTAATGGACTCAACTTTACTTGTAGTATAACCAGTCATGTACTTGTTTAAGTCACCCTGCTAGATTATCAGTGCTTTATGGAGAGGAAATATATTTTAATCATATTTGTATCCCATGCAACATTTTGCAAAATGTTTAGTATCAAAAGAGAACTCAAGAATGTTTATGAAATTGGATCATAAAAATTGTTAAATCTGGACAGGGACTTGGAAAAAAGCATAAGATTATTTCTGGTAAAAAGAGAATTAGCATAACACAACATTGGAACTCAACTATACTTCAATAAAAGATAAATTAAAAAAAAAGAATTATCAGCAAAATATAATATGACACCCCAGTTATTTAAGTATCAAAAATCAAGCAAAATGAATACTATTTTAAAAAAAAAGAGGGGAGCAATAAAGAACTAAATTTTTGTATTGTTACCCCAGTGTTGGGAGTTACTAGGACATAGAGAATCTCTTATTCTCATTGTGTGGCAAGCAGGAGAGAAGCAGATTGGAAGTTATGTTGGAAAGGGCTTGGGAGGAGCCGTGTATGGAACTTCTTTTGCTTGGAATGCTTTTTCTCTTTTTCTTTATCTAATTCTCCTCAATTCCCCAAATGATGTAGATGTTACTTTCTCTTACCCTCCTGCCCAGGTCTGTGTTGAACATCTAAGAACACATTATTATCCTGATTGATTTGAATGTCTCCCTGTAAGACATGGACTTCTTGAGAGTAGGAATTTTATAAATCTTTACATATTCAACTGACCCAGTGCCTGGCAGAGACTAGATGCTTAGTAAATATGTGTTAATTGAGTTAATTGATCAATTACACTGTTTCCACTATCTGAAGGCTTGTGATCAAGGATCAGTCACCTATCTTTGAACCTCACTCTCCACATCTGCAAAATGGATATCAAGACTGAAATGAGGCTAAGGTAGTGAGGAGGCTCAATATAATGCAGATAACATATATGGTACTGTTATTACATATACACTATGGACTATTATTAACATGTATAAAATGTCAATTTTTAAATGAATTATGACACCTTGATTTCATTTCTACCCAGGATGCTTTTGGAACACTTCTCCCTACAAATTATTCAGCATTCAGAATTATCATTAGGAAGTAAATGCAATACTGTTGCATATTTCTTGGTACATGCTTATTTCATAAACATAACATTTTTATTATACATCATTTCAGCACCCCATTATCATAGTTAATTAAAAACTGACACATGGGGCTTCCCTGATGGCACAGTGGTTGAGAGTCCACCTGCCGATGCAGGGGACACAGGTTCGTGCCCCGGTCCGGGAAGATCCCACATGCCGCGGAGCAGCTGGGCCCGTGAGCCATGGCCGCTGAGCCTGCGCATCCGGAGCCTGTGCTCCGCAAAGGGAGAGGCCACAACAGTGAGAGGCCCGCGTACCGCAAAAAAATAAAAATAAATTTAAAGAAAACTGACACATGAACTTACACTTCTATCATGAATGCTTAACTGTCAAAAGATTATGCTCTCACTGCAAACTGCAAGGCATTAGACAAGAGGAAACACAGGACTGTGATCCTCAGAGAAAGTAAACAAAGTGAGCCCCATAATTGCACTGGTTTACTGCCTGGAGGTAGTTTACAGACCACAGCGGAGAGTGAGGTGACCCACACAGAACCTGACGGTCTCAGTGAGCTGAGGGTACAGAGATCCGAGTTCATGAACAGAGTCAGTTAGATTGGCATGTGGGAATATGAGTGAGGAGGGAGCTGCACATAGAGATTGCCTTGGAGGACCACATGGAAGTCCCCTTCAACCTTTCGCTGAAGAAAGATCTACGCATTAGGTGGAAACACCCACAGGACTGAGAAAAGCAACTCCAGAAGGCAGTACGCCAAAATACACCTAGAGTTCACACAAAGCTGGAAATAGTTTGTAGTCCCATCAACCAGAAGAGAGAGTCCTCAGCACCGTATGGATTTTAAAATATTGTTTGAAAGTATCAAAATGATCCCAAATAATTTAACTACGAGGTATTTTACTGAAGAGAAATAAAGACACACATCCACACAAAAATTCATACTTGAATGGTCACAGCAGCTTTATGCAATATAACCAAACAACCCACTGTCCAGCAAGCAGCTCTGGTAAATAGATGAAATAATTGTGGTATGTTCATACAATGAAATACCATGCCAAAAAAAGAGAAAGAAAGAAAGATAAGAAAGGAGCTACGGATACACACACAAAAAGCATGGATGGATCTCAAAAGCATCATGGGAAAGATAAGAAGCTAGAACCAAAGACTACATTCTATATGATTTTATATGTATAAAATTCTAAAAAAGGCAAAATATAGTGAAAGAATGTAGATCAGTTTTGGAAAATGGCAAAGAATGAGGAAAGAGTTTTTTCTGCATAGAGGATTTTAGGGGATGATATAAATGTTCTATATCTTTCTTATGCTGGTGATCATTTTAGTATGTACGTGTTTCAAAATTCATCAAATTGTGCACCTAAATTGGTGAAATTTATTATATATTAATTGTATTCCAATAGTTTATTTTTTAAAAACTGACCATATGTGTGAAAAAGCATTATTTAGGCTCTTATTTATGTATCTTTATTCCCCCACAGAACTCATTTTCAAGCTTTATAGTTAGGCCCCAGTGTCCAATATGTGCTCTGTAGCCATCTTTAGTTTCAAAGGAGACTAGGAAAGTGAATAGGAAAAGTGGAATCCTTTTCCACTCTCTATGGTAGAAAGGGGAAAGGCCAACAAGAAGTGGGAATGGCTACCAAGTTATTCAGTCAACAGGGTCTGTACTATCTCACTCTAAATTTTAAATATAAAACAGAATAATTCTTAATTTACTGGGGGTATCAAGTTTTCTCAGGACAAGCTAATTAGAATAGTCAAAGCATGTTGCATTCTAGCTAACTATATTTCCCAATTAACTAAAAAAGCGTTTTCTTTACATTTTTATCAAAAATCGTTTTAGACACTTAAGAATCTTTCTTTCCTCATTAAGTACAAGATAAGGAATGTATTTAAATTTTGTTTTTATTAATACCAAATCTTCCAGTGCTCAAAGTCATCACTTTGAAAATAAGTTTTCGTTTTTTTGTTTGTTTTTTATGGGGGTATAGTTGCTTTACAAAGTTGTGTTCATTTCTGCTGTACAACGAAGTAAATCAGCTATATGTATACATATATCCCCTCCCTCTTGCACCTCCCTCCCATCCCCGCATCCCACCCATCTAGGTCACCACAGAGCACTGAGCTGAGCTCCCTGTGCTATATAGCAGGTTCCCACGAGCTATGTGTTTTACATACGGTAGTGTATATATGTCAATCCCAATCTCCCAATTCATCCCACCCCTCCTCCCCCACCTCCCACGTCCACACATACATTCTCTACATCTGTGTCTCTATTCCCCTTCAAATAGGTTCATCTGTACCATTTTTCTAGATTCCACATATATCCATTAATATACAATATTTGTTTTTCTCTTTCTGACTTACTTCACTCTGTATGACAGACTCTAGGTCCATCCATGTCTCTACAAATGACCCACTTTCATTCCTTTTTATGGCTGAGTAATATTCCATTGTATATATGTACCACATCTTCTTTATCCATTCATCTGTCATTGGACATTTAGGTTGCTTCCATGTCCTGGCTATTGTAAATATTGCTGCAATGAACATTGGGGTGCATGCGTCTTTTTGAGTTATGGTTTTCTCTGGGTATATGCTCAGTAGTGGGATTGCTGGGTCATATGGTAGTTATATTTTTAGTTTTTTAAGGAATCTCCATACTGTTCTCCATAGTGGCTGTATCAATGGAACAGGAAAGAAAGCCTAGAGATAACCCCACTCACCTACGGTCACCTAATCTATGACAAAGGAGGCAAGAATATACAATGGAGAAAAGACAGTCTTTTCAATAAATGGTGCTGGTAAAACTGGACAGCTACATGTAAAAGAATGAAATTAGAACACTCCCTTATACCTTACACAAAAATAAGCTCAAAATGGATTAAAACCTAAATGTACAACCTGACACTATAAAACTTTTAGAGGAAAACATAGGAAGAACACTTTTTGACATAAATCACAGCAAGATCTTTTTTGACCCACCTCCTAGAGTAATGAAAATAAAAATGAAAATAAACAAATGGGACCTAATTAAACTTAAAAGCTTTTGTACAGCAAAGAAAACCATAAACAAGAGGAAAAGAGAACCCTCAGAATGGGAGAAAATATTTGCAAACAAAGCAACTGACAAGGGATTAATCTCCAAAATATACAAATAGCTCATGCAGCTCAATATCAAAAAAACAACCCAATCAAATAATGGATGGAAGATCTAAATAGACATTTCTCCAAAGACATACAGGTGGCCAAGAGGCACATGAAAAGCTGCTCAACATTACTAATTATTAGAGAAATGCCGATCAAAACTACAATGAGGTATCACTTCATGTGGGTCAGAATGGCCATCCTCAAGAAATCTACAAACAATAAATGCTGGAGAGAGTGTGGAGAAAAGGGAACCCTTTTGCACTGTTGGTGGGAACGAATGTAAGGTTTAGTTTGCAGATGCTGGTAGAGATGGATGTAGTGAAATGTTTCTCAGTTGGTTTCCATAGAATGCAGGTCCTGCAAAATCTCTTCCCCCTAAATAAGTGTTTCATAGTTAATTATGTTTGGATAATGTTGCCTATTATAGCCACCTCTTGTAATGCCATAAAGCATATTATTAAAATTTCTGAAGTAGCCTAACAAAAGGAACAACCACAAAAACTCATTGATTCTGTTTAAATTCACTTACCTGAGTAGAGAAGTTATTGTTCTTGTAATTCATTTACATAAACTTCCTAAGAACAGGAATCCCAATGGGGCAGGCTGATGCTGCTGTGGAAAGACCACAAGCTATGGAGCTAGACACACTGGGTTTGAATCCTGACTTGATGCCTTAAAAATTACCACAAATAAGTTTTAATCTCTTTGATTCTCAATATTCTCATCTATAGATTGCTCTGACAAGAATTAGAAGTATTGTCTATAAAGCAACTAACACGTATTCTAGATGGTTGAACTAATTGGAGGGCTGTAATAATGTATTACGGCTCATTTGGTTATACTTTTGAAAATCCTACTCTGTCCATAATTGTGAGTCTTCTTTCACATTTTTCCAGTGGTAATAATAACAATAATAATTGATGACAGTAAAAGTAATAAAACTAGTAAAAAACTAGTCTTAATATTTTATACTGTAAAACACTGGTTGTTTAAGCTTGTCAAGACATTTTCTAAATAAATGTTTTCAAAAAGCAATAACCAAGCTCTCTGAACCATTATGTAATGCCAGGGAGAAGGTCATATAACTTTCCCATAAAACTCCTTTTTTGCATCAGGTAAAATGCTCCACAATAATTGTATTGGCTGTCCATCACAGCACCTCAGGGAAGCATGCTGTTGACAGGGTCATTTCTCCTTCACAGCTGAGGATACTGAAGCATAGACGCATTAGTGGTAACTTGTCCAAATCAACACCATGAACTAGTGAACCAAATCACTGTGTGACAACGACACCACTCAAAGGCAGGCACCACACAGGAAATGGCATCGCGAAGGTTAATTTCAGATTAAACTGGGACATCATGCACATTGGGTCATCTTGGGAAGATGTGCTAAAATGCACAGACAAGGTTAGTCATGGATCATAAACCTTACCTAAGAGTGTTCTCTGGTGTATGTTTAGGCATTCAACTTTATTTTCACAAAATAGTTGTGGCAGGAAGACTCTGTCTTTTATTATCAAAGTGAAGATAGAACTCAATGCTTTTCCTACTTCCTAATAAGTATCAACAGCTTCATCCACTTTGGACTGCCAGAGTTAAGTCTATTCTGTTCATTAAAAAATGATTTGCAAAATTTGTTTTACTAAAATCATATGAAGTAATAAAGTTATGCCTTCTGGTCCCACACTTAAAATCTGTTTCCAGTAGCATAGGTTCCCAGCATCTGGACTCACTCAGCCAGAACAATTAATTGCAGAGAGCAAGCAGAGCCTTTCTTAGCAGACTCATCCAGAAAGTACCAATGTGCAAGTTGCCCTACACAGACTCCTTAGAGTGCCATGAATCCCAGAATCCCAGATACATCTCCCTCTTTCTCTTTCTCTCTCTCCCTCCTGACCCCCTCTTTTTCCCTCTCCCTTACCCTCTCCCTCTCTTTAATATCGTTTCTAGTTTCAAAAAGGAAAACTAGAGTGCAGCAAGGATAAATTCTTTCACAATTATTCCACATCGAGGAGATGCCTATCAGTTTTCCATGTCTCCAGACTTGCAAGATCTAAGAGATTGAGTACAACAAATATTAGAAAATGATGGGTATTTCTAGGCTCTATATTAATTCCAAAGACACTTATAGTTAAGCATTCTAAAAATGTTAGTATTCATCTTAACAGGCTAATATCAATTCATGATATTTCATTGAGGTAATGAGAATATATACACTGATTTATCAAAAGAAGGTAAGGATGAATGCCAATGAAATTCATTTCATTGTATGATGAATACTAATTTTGTAGGGCATGCCTCTACATTTATACCTTGTAATAATGCTTTGACTCCTACCAGCACAATGTGAATATTTGTGCATAATTTTACATTTTGAATGATTTCTGTCTCAAATTGTCTTTAAGTTAAAATGTATAACTTTAACTAGCGACACCAAATGCTGGTGAGGATTTGAAGCAACAAGACTCTCAAACATTATTGGTGGGGGCATAAAATGGTGCACCCAATTAGGAACATAATTTGGCAGTTAAAGTTAAACATTTATACTTGTCCATCAATTTCACTCCTAGGTGTTTACCCAAGAGAAATAAAAACATGTCCATATAAAGAATTGTATAAGAATGTTCAAAGCAGTTTTATTTGTAATAGCCAAAAAAATGGAAACAAGTATTCATTAATTAGAGAAAGAGTAAACAAATTGTGGTATATATATTAACATAATACTTCTCCAGGATACAGAGGAATGGATTATTGATACAGCCAAAAGCAGAGATGAATCTCAAAAACATTAATTTGAGTGAAAGAAGCTGGACATGAACATGCATAATGTATGATTTTATCTGTATAAAGTTCAAAAACATACCAAAGTAACCTTTGGTGATGGAAAGTCAAATATTGGTGACCTATGGTAGGGAGCGATTTTATTTGGAAAGAGGTACAGAGAACTACCTATGGTTTTGGAAATATTCTAGATTTTGTTAGAGGTGTAAGTTATATGGATTAATATATTTGTCTACATTTGTTGAACTATATACTTTTAAGACCTGTGCATTTCACTGTGTATAAATTACACCACAACACCCTCACCCCCCCAATATAGCTTCAACTCTGCTTCTTCATCCTCTTAGCATTAGGGTTTCCTTGTGGCCTCTCACATCTCACCTTGACCTCTGGAAGTTTTCCCTGGGTTTCCAAAAGAGCCTCCTGTGAACTCACCACACAGCACTGCCTATATGTCTTTTCCATCTAGCTACATTTCCCTTATAACCTAAATTATCCCTTTTTAGGATTCTGATTTCTTTTCACCATCATAAATAAATCAATTTTATTTATTTATTTTTCTTTTCAACTTAGGCTTCAGGTTTTGACAGCTGTGACAAGTCTACCTCTAAGAAGAGTTCATTTTAGTATGGTGGTTAGCAGGTTCCCAATCTCCTGCTAAATGTTAAGCAGAGAAGGGTCACTATATACTATGTGTTTTATAAAGTAATGTGTGAGAATAAGGGACTTAATTGATGAACTATGATGTTATTATGAAGGTAACAGTAAGACAGATGGATGTAATTTATCTGTGGCTCTTCCACACCAAAGAATTTGGCACTTGTAGCCCTGGACAATGTCTTCCTGTGACACAAAGGGAGGTGGCAGCTAGGAGTTTGCTCTTCACTGTTCTAATACCAAGAGCGTCATCTGCAGTCTACTTTGACACTTTCTAGGTTACTTCAGTGAGGGTGGGGGAGTCCTCAGGGTGAGGACCACACTTCAGTCACTGATGTCAATCTTGCCACTGTGGCTGGCACCATGTGGTTTATGAGCAATAATATTTTTTCTGGGATTTTGAGCTTGTCAAAATGAGAACAAAGCATATAAGGAAAAAATTGCCAGATTCTTTACAAATGCTAAACTGTATGGTGTTTCACAGTATTGTCTGACAGTTACTATATAGTCCCAGGACATAAAGTCACACCATGGTTTCCAACATGAGCTTTGATCTCCATAGAAGGATTTCGCTGAATCTAGAGATGTGGGGTAGCAAATCCCATCTCACACTTCATAAATTGGGGGCTACTATTACTTTAGTGTGCCTTCTTTATATTCCACTTTATTATGACTGTATCTCTATAAATGCAAACACTGTTTCTGTGGATAAAATTTCATAAAGCAAAACTATCTTCTATCTTTAGCAGTGAAATTCAAGTGGCAACTATGACAAGCAAAGAAAAATGACTGCAGTTAGCTTCAACCATCCCTGCTCATCTGAAAGCTTATGTCAGTTTCTAAATAAGCTTTTCATTTTTCTATTCATTCTGCTGATCTTTGTTGATTTACAGCATGAATGAGCATGGCACATTGCAACTTGTATAGTGTATTTTTCCTAAATAATAAAGCATTTATTGCAGACACATCAAGCTAACTAGTGGCTCTAAATTATTGTGGCATTGAAGTGCCATGTTAACAACTCATTTACATCCTTCTGGTGACTCTCCATTACCAAGGTAAGTAATTTAATTCCATCTAGGAACAATGACTTTGCAAAGTGTATTTACTGCAACTGGGAAAAAATATAATTAAATCAGATTAGAAATTATGATTAGATCATTCTAACTAAATACAAATAAAATAAAGTATTTAGTCAGGATAGACTGAATTATCTCTTATACAACTTTTGGTAAAGATGTGCAAAAGTACCTTCAGAAAACTTTATAATATATACTCAGCCAGCTATGCTCAGTACATACTGCTTGTGAATGTCTATGCTTTATAAATTCAGTTTGATGTTCTCTCATTTGTTTTAGTTTCCACTTCTCACTCTGAGTAAGTTACAAAAGGTTGAATCAGTAGTATTCCTCACGATCAGGGCTACAACACTTCATAAATTGAGGGGGTACATCTACCTTATTGCCTATGCAGGATCCTTGCATATATATGCACAAGCCATCATGTTCATGAGAGGCCCCTCTCTTGTTTATTCACTTCCTCCTTCATCCTAGATCCTGATTCTCATTCATCTTCCTGTACCCCACTAAGTACCTATTTTAATGTATTTAGATATATCTTTATGCATGTGCTATTTTCAGATATATTGTTTTTGTGTGTATGAATGTTTTGAGTTTATGTAAATAATATTGTTCTGTTTCTTTATTCCTTCAATACAATTTTTATAAGCATCCATGTATCTCTGATACCATGAGTTTGTGGCTTCTAACTGCGGCTTCCACATTTACTCAAGATTTCCCCAGTTAGATTGTCTCCAACTCCCTGCTATGCAAGATAATGAATACCCTCATATGTCCTCTTACATGAACCTATAAAAAATTTCTCTGGGTTACACTGAAGAAGTGAGCTTCCTGAGTCCCACTCAGAAAGCATGCACACATGCTCAGCAAGGATGAACACTTGGCACTAAGGATGAATCCATGCTCATAAACATGAATACAAACACAGCAAGCCTATGGAGAGGGGCACAGACCTAAGAATGAAGATGTACTCATTAAGGTCACACTCAGAGTGAGCAGGGATAAACACACTCTTAAATCAAGATGTCCAAATACACAGTACATACACTCAGGATGTACATACACTCAGTATGGATGACCCCTAATTAAGTTTGTAGATGTACGTAATTTCATAAGCACTGCAGATTGTTGTTTAGAATAGCTGTAATCTTACCAGCAGTATGGGTTATCTCCTCATAATCCCTACACATGTTGCTGTATTCATAATTTCTTTTTGCTTATCTCATGGCTAAATTATTATTTTATTTTTATTGTATTTAAAATACAATAAAATTTCTGTGAATTATAAGTATAAAACATTTGCACATTTTGAATTGCCTTTATGTCGCTTTTTGGTTGAGATTTTAGGAATTCCTTCCATATATATAATATTACATATTATTGTATATATAGAAATACAATATATTATATAATTATATGTGCTATATGTTGTATCATTCTTCATTACACAGCAAAAGTTAATTCCATATAGTAAAATCCATTCATTGTTTTGCACCATGATTTTTGCTTTTGGGAATTTTATCAAAGACTTTCGTTATCCATGCTCCAAGTTACAAGATAGTTTTCCTTCTTTTCTTCCAATTGTTTCATAGTTTATCTTTTACACTTAAGTATCTAAAACATCAGAACTGCTCTTTTATATAAAATGTAAGTCAGTGATCCAGGTTACTTATTTTTTAATAAGTAGTAAGCAGTTTCCAAACACACTTTTCTAAATAATACATACATGTACTTGTGGCGCTATATTTATCATTTTTTCTCATATGTAAATGGATCTCTTCCTGACTTCTGTTTCTTTGATATACTTATTTCTTAGAAAACCATGCTATTTTTACTAAATAGCTTTGAGGTTTGTCTAAATATCTGAATGAGAGACTATCCACTGTTTTTTTGTTTTTAATGGATCTTTATTTTCCCATATAAAGTTAGGAGTTTACTAAGTTCCTAAAAATATTCATCTATAATTTTACTTGAGACTGCCTTGAGTTTAAATGTTAATTTAAAGAAACTTTATATATTATAATAAGTTGCTCCATCCATAAATATGGACTATTTTCCCATTTAGTTAGATCTGTTTTCAAACCCTTTAATAAAGACATTAAGTATATTGATCAAGGCGGTGTTCATCTTTTGTTAGGTTAATTTATAGATATGTAACAATTTTAATTACTTTTATAAATTGCACCTTATTTATCCATTGCATTTTTTATTTGATTATTGTTGCTATTGAGCAAGGTCATCAAGTTTTTTTTTTTTTCTGTAAAACACCAGACAGTAAATAATTTAGGCTTTGAGAGTTAGTCGCTATTGTAAATATGCAACTCTGCCATAGTAGCAAGAAAGCCCTAGACAGTTTATAAACAAATCACCATGGCTATGTTCCAATAAAATTTATTTACAAAACAGGTGATGGCCAGATTTGGCCAGCAGGCAATTGTTTGTCAGTCCCTCGCTGTAGAAGAACTGTATTTTTTTCATGCAGTAAATTTGCTGAACTCTCTATTTGGAATAATCGGATTGTTCATTGTACCTAGAGTTTTTTTTTAATACTGATAAACACATTATCTGTAAATAATGGAAGCTTATCTCTTTCTTTTCACTTACTAAACTTTTACTTCTTTTTCCCTAATTAGAAAGCTGGCTATGATCTTCATCACTGCATTAAGTAATAGCAGTGATGGTGGGCATTCTTGTCTTGATCCTAGCCTTTTGGGAAATATCTCTAGAGTTTCTTCATTAAATACGATGTTTCATATAGTTTGGATTTTATTAATCTTTATCACTAGATAAGGACATTCTGTTCTATTTCTGGTTTAATGATGTTTTACGAGAAATGGATAGATTGTCTAATATTAACCATCATTTCATTTTTATAATAAACTTCATTAGGGCATGATGTAGTTGTTTCTTTATATGAACTTTTTTTGAGATAAAAATTACATACCAGAAAGTGCATCGATTTTAAGTGTAGAGTGCAATGAGTTCTAACAAATGTATATACCCATGTAAATTCCACCCCATTTAAGACATGGATCATTTCCCTCATACACACACATACACAAAAACTGAGTTTATATCTTTGCAGTCATTGCATTCCTATTCCTAAATTTAGTAAATAAATAATCTGCCTGTGTCACTATAGATTAGTTTTGCCTTTTTGGATTTTCATATAAATTAGATCATACAGTATGTTCACATTAGTGTATGCTTTCTTTCGATGAACATGTTTTTAATTTCATCTTAGTATGCTTTCACTATATTTTTTTAGTATTTGGAATGTATGAGGATAGCTGTGTTAATATTTTTTTGATAACTCTGTTATTTCTGTCCTGTGTTGGTTTCTAATGATTTGTATTTCTCCATCTTATAAGTCATAGTTTCTTGCTTCTTTGCATGACTGATAATATTTTTTGGATGCTGAACACCTATTGGTTAAAAAGACGGTATTTAAGGTAGAACCAAGAAGGTTGATAAGACTTCAAGAGTGGACTTAAGGAGAAGGACAAAATTCCACAGGAAAGTTATAATAAAGTAAATTATTAGGTATAAAACAAAGGATATGTATTGAAATTAAAATGTAGTCCAGTTCTTATATAGTAATGTCATAAGCAGTAAAATGTATCATGTTTTACAGAAGAGACAGTTGAGGTAAGGAGATGTTAAGTAACATACCAAGTTTACTCAGAATATACTAGGCAGGATTTGAACCCAGATTCTCTGACTTGGAAACTCTTATTTCTCAGCTCAACTACTACTGAGTGATAACCTGAGTTTTTTGCAGTTAACCATTAAATAAAATGTACTGATTTTGTGAACATTGATATATTATCATAATTTTTCAAATATTCAGAGCTAATATACATAGAAAAAGAAGTGCCTTTATAATTTCTAGAAAACAATCTTGAATAATTCTATTGACAACGCAGCCAAGTCAGGAGTTATTAATGTAATCCAAATAATTGTAATCAGAGCTACTTTCCTACCTTAGACATTGGCACTTGCTGTTGTTTCCTTTCTCTGGTACATTCCTCCTCTAGCTCAACACTGTCCAACAGAAAATATGTCACATATGTAATTTAAAATTTTATAGCAGTCACATTAAAAAAATAAATAAAGATGAAAGTAATTATAATAATATATTTTGTATAACTCACTATATACCTATAGTAGCATTTCAATGAGTATTTAGTATAAATATTATCAAGATACTTAAATTTTTTCATGTTAAGTCTTTGAAGTGCAATGTGTATTTTATACTTATAGGATATCTCAGTTGGGACAAGCTATATTGAAAGAACTCAGACACGTGTGGCTACTGATAGTCATATTGGACAGCACAGCATAACTGAAGTCACTTCCCCCACACTATACTTGATACCAGTAAAATAAGTTTCAAAGGAAACCAGAACCAGGCTGAAGGGGTCATCAAACTTTCTTAAAGAGCCAGATCATCAGTATCTTAGGTTGGTGGGAAACATGGTTTCTGTCACAACTCTGATGTTATGGCTGCAAGGCAGCCAAAAATGATGCACCAGACATGTAATCCCATGATGAGCTCCTTCTCATCGTTCAAGCCTCAGTTCCAGGACCTCCTCTACAGGGAAGCCTTCTTTGATTACATCACCTATACTAGGCCCCACCATTCTCCAGCCTGTTACCCAGTTTTGTTGATTCATAACACATACCGCTGATTTTAATTAATTAATTAATAATTGTTTACTTGCTTAGTATTTATGACCTGCCACTAGATTATAACATCATGGAGGCACGGACAACACATCATCTTTAGCATTTTGAACAATTAAAAACTGTCAAATGGGCTTCCCTGGTGGCTCAGTGGTTGAGAGCCCGCCTGCCGATGCAGGGGACACGGGTTCGTGCCCCGGTCTGGGAAGATCCCACATGCCGCGGAGCGGCTGGGCCCGTGAGCCATGGCCGCTGGGCCTGCGCATCCGGAGCCTGTGCTCCGCAATGGGAGAGGCCACAACAGTGAGAGGCCCACGTACCGCAAAAAAAAAAAAAAAAAAAAAAAAAAAAAAAAACTGTCAAATGAATGAATATATGAATGAAAGAATTTTCCAAGCAATATGCTAAGTATTTTACAGAGTTTGTGTAATTGAAACTTTACAGAAATGTCACATACCATGAAGGCATCTTATCTTCATTTTATTGATGAAGAAGAGGCCAAATTATCAGACTAAGCTTATAAATCAAATCAATAGTTGATTACAATTATAAATAAGTGACCTCAAAGTCCATGCTTTTAACTAATGCCATGTGTTCCAGAGATCTAAAGTTAGGTATAGGGGATAGAAATTAGGAGGTTAATTCAAACACTACTCAACAGGTAAACTTCACATATCTTGGAGAATTCTTGCCTACTGTAACTAAAGGAAAGTGAGGAGTTACAGATAACTCCTAGGTTTCTAGGTAGAACAATCTAACATCCTTATGCACTATTAGCTTTTCCAACACTTTTCCATTTATTATTTTATTTGATTCTGATAAGTAACCTGTGATATAAATAAAGCAAATATATTACTTTTTCATTATTTGACAAATGGGAAAAGCAAGACACAAGGTTAAGTGAATTTTCCAAATTTAAACAGTAAATTAGTGGCAATATATACCAGGACTGTAACCCATACCTTCTATTTTCCGGGCAGCTGCCTGTCTCACTTGCTACTTGTGGCATCAACAATTAAAAAAAAAAAAAAATTAAAGAAAGAAAAATGGAAGGAGGAGAGGGAAAGAGGAAGGAAACATGTTTATTGACTTGCAGTGTACATACTTAGAAGTGAACATAGTATACAGCTCTGTGAATTACCAAAAGTGAATATATTTCATGTCCTAAGGCAATCACCCTGATTTCCATCAATATAGATTATTCTTGTCTAATTTTGAAATTTATATGAATAGAATCACATAGTACATATACTTATAAGACTGGCTTATTTCCATTATCATTATGTGACAGAGATCTATTCATGCTATTATGTGTAATAGCAGTTGGTGGATTTTCATTACCAGAATTACATACATTTTATGAATATGCCACAAATCATTTTCATTCTGCTCTTGATAAGTAATTGAATGATTCCAATTTTTGACTATTATCAATAATGCTTCTATGAATATTCTTGTGCATACCTTTTGGGTATAAATGCAACCATCTCTGTTGGGTGCATACCTAACAGTAAAATTTCTGGGTCATAGAGTATGTGTATATTGACTTTTAATAGGTGCTGCCAAACAGGTTTACAAAAGAGTTTTACCAGTTTAAACTCTTGTTATAATGTATGAGAGTTTCCTTTCTTTATATCTTATCACTGCTTCCTTTCATTACTTTTTTTCATTTTAGCACTTCTGATGGGTATATGGTAATAGTATGATCATAGATATAATTTTGTTTTTCATTTCTCTGATGACATGAAAAACATGTCATGGTTGGACATTTGCTCACATGTTTACTGGCTCTTTGTACATCAACATTGTGAAATGCTTGTTAAAGATATACTTCCCTTTTTTATTTATAGGGTTACCCTTTTCTTATTGATTTGCAGTTGTTCTTTTTGTATTGTTGATAGAAGCATTTTATTTGTTAAACATATTGTAGTTATTTTCTCCCACTTCATGGTTTGGTTTTTCACTCTTAAAAAATTGATCCTTTTTTTTTAGTAATAAACAGAGTTCCTAACTTCAATATAGTTCAGTATATCAATCTAATTTTTTATGGTTAATGTTTTTTGTGTCCTACTTAAGAAACTATCACCCACATCAAGTTCATGAAAATATTCTCTAATGTTTTATTATATTAGGTTGGCCAAAAATGCCATGTGGGGTTTTCTATAAGATGTTACAGAAAAGCCCAAACGAAATGTTTGGCCAACCCAATAGAAGCTTTATTGTTTTATCTTTTACATTTTAATCTACAATTGACTTTCATATAATTTTTGAGTAGCATATGAAGTAGGGATCTGCTTTTGTACTTTTTAGTGTATCTATATATCTATTCTTACATCAACATCCCACTAGCTTATTATGTAGCTTTATACTGTCTTGATATCTGATAGGAAATTCTCCATTACTGTTCTTTTTCTTCAGTACTGTCTTGGGTTTTCTTTGCCCTTTACATTGTTATATAAACTTTAGAATTAATTTGTTAATTTCCACCAAAATATCCTGTTAAAATTTTGATTGAGATTGCATTGAATTGGCAGAATTGCAATGAAAGCATAGATCAGTTTGTGGAGAAGAGCTGTCTTTAAAGTGTTGTTGAATACAATGCATCCCACATTTATTAAGATTATCTTTAATCTCATTAATTTTTCAAAATTTTGCTCATCTTTCATTACATGTATCTCAAAGTTTTTGATGTTTGTTTTTTTGCAACTAAAATGGTTTTATTTGAAACTTTCATTGAATAATACTGTTTTGCTTGTATATAGAAATACAAGTAATTTTGGATTATTTCCAGACATGTTGTTGAATTCACACATTAATTCAAATTAAGACTAATTATAGTAAATATATAGTTCCTTTTAATTTCTAAATATGCAATTCATGGCATCTGCAATGATATTTTCAATCCCTATAACTTTTATTTCTTTTTCTTGCCTTGTTGCATTAGCTAGGATATCTAGTAAATGTTTAGTAGAACTAGGTATTAAGATAATCATATGGTTTGATTCATTTGGTTAATGTGATGAATTAAAATGGATTTATTTTTGAATGATAAGCCAACAGTGCATTCCGGAATAAACACAATCTAGTTTTAATCTGTTTTAACACATATACAGAGAGAAGCATTTTGTTAATATTTTATTTACATATTTTGGAATTTTCTAATTTTCTGTTATTTATTCTATTATGTTTTCTAGCTTAAATTCACAGTAATGTTCAGAATGATTTCAATACTTCAATTTTATTGAGAATTGTTTTAAAGTTCAGCATACAATCAGCTTTGGTAAGTTGTTTATGTGCACCAGAAAATAATATGTAGATTCTACACATATTGTGTGAAACATTTTATAAAAGTTTATTTAGGTTGTTCTTAAATCATGTTTAAATATTCTACAGGTTTAGTAATGATTTCAGTTAGCTTGTTTTATTCATTACCAACTGAGGCAAGTTAAAACTATAACTTTTGATTTGTCTATTTCTCTTTAAAGTTTTATCAGTATTTAATTATATATGTATTATAGTTACAATCAGATGTATATAAATTCAGAATTATTAGGCTCTTCTTGGGAATTTTCTCTTATTATTATCATGACACATTCCTCACTTTTGTCTAACATGTTTCTTACCTTAAAGTTGGCATTGTCTGATATTGATACAAGTACACATACTTTATTTGCTTAGTATTTGAATGGGACATTTTTTCTGTGCTTTTACTTCAACTTTTCAAATAATTTTTTTTCATTTTTACTGGAGTATAGCTGCTTTACAATATTGTGTTAGTTTCTACTGTACAGCAAATTGAATCAGCTATACATATACATGTATATGTATATGTATATTTTTTTTGGATTTCCTTCCCATTTAGGTCACTACAGAGCACTGAGTAGAGTTCCCTGTGCTATACAGTAGGTTCTCCTTAGTTATATATTTTATACATAGTATCAATAGTGTATATATGTCAATCCCAGTCTCACAATTCATCCCACACACCCTCCTTTTCCCCTTGGTATCCATACATTTATTCTCTATGTCTGTGTCTCTATTTCTGCTTTGTAAATAAGATTGTCTATACCAATTTTTTCAGATTCCACATATATACGTTAATATACAATATTTGCTTTTCTCTTTCTGACTTAATTCACTCTGTATGACAGTCTTTAAGTCCGTCCACGTCTCTACAAATGACCCAATTTCGTTCCTTTTTATGGCTGAGTAATATTCCATTGTACATATGTACCAAATTATTTTTTTAATAATTTTATAATTAAGATATAATTCTTTAGTGTATAATGTTAGTATTTTTAATACAACTGGGAAAGTTTTATTTTTTAATTAGATTATTTTGTTATACATATTTAATAAAATTAGATACATTTTGGTTTAAATATACCATTTACTGTTTGTTTCTCTATTTGCCCCACCTTTTCAATAGTATTTTTTCCTTCTCCTTTGATTTCTTTTGGAAAAAGGTTCTTTCTTACTATTCCATTTTTAACTGTCAGAAGCTCATTATTTGTACATTTTTAACTTCTCTTCTAGTGGTTACCCTAGAAATTAAAACACACATCCTTGACTAAAGATTAATGTAAATTACTACTTTTTCCATTTTCAAAAGAATACAGTAAACTTAGAACAATTTAATTCTACTCATTTACCCTTTCTCTCCTTTTTTGACTTTACGGGACATTTTAATCCTATATATCTTAAAATCTCACAGGTATCATTATTATTGTTGTTGTTCTATATAATCAGTACTCATTAAGATTTACCAACATATTTACTCTTCCAAATGGCTTTTATTCCTTCCTGCTTTACCTGAGATTATTTTCCTCTGTTGGAATAGCTCCTTTTATTGAGTCCTTAGTACATTTTTGCTTGTGAAAAAATATGTTCTGTTTTGATTATCTGAAATGTCCTTAAGTTTTCTCTGTTCATGAAGGATATTTTCAGAGTATTGAATTCTAGATTGGTAATTGTTTTTATTCATCACATTTAATGTCATTTCAATATTTTCTTGCTTTTTTACTTTTCTTAAGAAATCATATGTCAATTGTCTTATTGCTCTAATAAAGATAATGGATCTTTTTCTCTGGCTGCTCTTTAATATTTCCTTTGTCTTTAGTTTTCAGCAATTTTACTTTATTGTCCCTTCATATGATTTTCTTTGTGATTTATGGTTTGAGGGTTTATATCACCTCTTCAATCTATAGCTTCATATCTTTCATCACTTTTCAAATATTTTTGGCTATATCTCCTTAACAATTTTTTCTACCCTGTTATTTATCTAATCTTCTGCTGAATCCTTCTATGAGATCTTACTTTCAGTTGTTTTGTTTTTCAGTCCTACATTTTCCATTTACTTTTTTCATAATTTCCCATTTTCTCTCTTTCTGTATATAGAAAGAGTAAGGGAGAGGAGAAAGGGTGGAAAAGGAGAGAAGAACAGAGAAAGCAATATTTCTAGTTGTTCTCCATGGAAGAAGTATCTGCAATAAGCATTTCTGCTTTTGCTGGAATCACAGTTGTCAACTTTTAAGTACAAAAAAAGATGTCTAATCTCCCTTGTAATAAAATGTGCATATTAAAACTACAATGTAATGCCACCTTTCACATATCCAATAGATAAAAATCAAAGTTTAGTAATCCTCTGTGTAGGAGATAGTATAGGGTAATCAGTAATTTCATGCATTCTTATGGGAATAAAAATTGATCATTATATAGTGCAATTTGACTCTGTCAAAATTGAAATTCACCTATCTCATGACATAGCAATTCTTCTATGTACAAATTTATCTACACACAGGCTTCTACCTGTGAGCAGGAATGTCTTTGGCTGCAGTCTTTATACTAATGACTTGAAATAATCTGAATTTTCCAAATGAGGAACTGGTCAAATAATAGTTTTAACTAGCAAAAGAATAGAAATAATCTAAGTCCATTCATTGTGTACTGGTTAAATAAATTGTGAAACAAAATTTTAATACAATAATAAAATGGTTTTAATTAAAAATAAATTTTAATAAGATAAAAAATTAATGAATTATGGTACATATTATACAAAATTTTTATAAACTGGACCTCTATGTACTTATTTTGAACTAATTCTGGGGTATAATGTTAAGTTTTTAAAAAGGCACAGAAGAGAAAGAATAATGTAAATATACATTTGCACACTTGCATATGCAGAAAAGATATATATAAAAGTGGCTTTTTATGGGGCTTCCCTGGTGGCACAGTGGTTAAGAATCCGCCTGCCAATTCAGGGGACACAGGTTCAAGCCCTGGTCCGGGAAGATCCGACATGCCACAGAGCAGCTAAGCCTGTGCACCACAACTACTGAGCCTGTGCTCTAGAACCCGTGATCCACTACTACTGAGCCCACGTGCCGCAATTACTGAAGCCCACGTGCCTAGAGCCCATGCTCCACAACAAGAGAAGCCACTGCAATGAGAAGCCCGCACACCGCAGCGAAGAGTAGCCCCTGCTCGCCGCAACTAGAGAAAGCCCGCGCACTGCAACAAAGACCCAACACAGCCGATCCTGTGCTCTAGAACCCGTGATCCACTACTACTGAGCCCACGTGCCGCAATTACTGAAGCCCACGTGCCTAGAGCCCATGCTCCACAACAAGAGAAGCCACTGCAATGAGAAGCCCGCACACCGCAGCGAAGAGTAGCCCCTGCTCGCCGCAACTAGAGAAAGCCCGCGCACTGCAACAAAGACCCAACACAGCCGAAAATAAATTATTTTATTTTAAAAATAATAAAATTAAATTAAAAAAAATAAAAGTGGCTTTTTAACATAGAACAAAATAATCTTATTCCTATACCTACCTCCACTAGTCTAAATCCTATGTGGCCTGAAGAGCCAATTCTCCAATCAGTCTTCTTGGTCCTCCATTCAAAGTTAATATTCCTCTGAAACTCAGACGACTTGTTTCTGTTAAAAAGTACTAATCCAGTCAACATTTAAAGGAAGAATTTATGTGCTTGGCTAAAACTGCTACTATATAATAAACTCCTAGATAACAAAGTTTTTTTTACAAATCTTTAAATCCCTGTAGCAATATGTTTTAACTTCTCACATATTAGGAGAACAAATAATAGTAGTTGAATAGTGGAGTTCTTATTAAGTGAATGAAAGGAATCAACCAATGATATTTTATTGCATGTGAAAGATTTTCTACCTTACAGGCTATGAAGAACAGGCTCAATTGAGAGCATTAAATGAGCTCCAAGCTTATGAACAGCATTCACAATATTTGATTGTACCCAAGATTTGAAGAAATCGTTGAAGCTTGGGCCTTTATGATCAGCATATTTAGTGTAAATTGTAATTTCTTCATAATATGGAAAGAGCTTCATATCAAGATTCTCTCAGGCCTCTTGTTAATAAAATTAAATACAGGTTTAGATTTTTCTAAAAAACAGTGTGCTATCCTAAATTTGATTCTACTGCTTAATGGAGACTGCTTCATCTGATTCTTTGAAGCAGTACAAAGAGGGGAGGCAGACAATTTGGGATATCATTTACTCAAATTTACAGCCATTCACCCTGCAAACACAATTAGGTGTACTAGACTACAGTAAAAAACAGTTCCTTCTTATTAAAATTTAGCTGGTAAAATGCACAATGAGGAAGTCCTGACTCTTGTCTCTATTTTGAGCCTCTAGGACATATTCTGAATAAGAAATAAGAGACAGAACTTCTGAAATCTATCTCACCAGCTAAATTAAAATAAGAAGGAGCACTTTTTTAAGCCAGTCCCTTAGAACAAATGGCCGAAAAATAAAACAATGTTTTAAAATGCTTTTTGGGTTTGAGACTCCTTCTCTTTGAGAAAGTTACATGCACACACACAGCACACAAACCAAATTGTGTATATTCTTATTCAAAGGAAGCTCAAGCTATCCTATTGGGCTTGCTTCACCTCTGAAAAGGAGAAATATTGATGTGAGTCAGGGTCAAAGTCAAGGTCAAGATAGTAGTAGTTAGTTCACACTTGTATAAACCGAAATCCTTGCATGGCAAGGCAGATATCTGAGAGCTGTTGTGAGTCTATTTTAGAGAATGTCTTTTGAGTCTGCTCCTTGGTCATCTCCCAGAGCACGTTCTCTTCTGGACTGTCTCTATGAAAACCCTGATGGTTGGTCCTGTAAAGGAGACAAGGAGCTACTCTTATTTTGAGGAACTCCTTGCTCTAGGAAAGGCAGTAGACTAAATGAGATCCAAGAGAAAGAAATATCGCCTACTTTCTGGAACTGCCTCTAATCTGGGCTAAAGATCTGTGGCTCACATTTTCCAGGAAACCACCTTGATTTTGAACTCAGTGACTTATTAGTAACGGCAATGTTGCTACTCATTGATATTTTTCATACTGTTGATAAAGTAGCAGATTACTTAATAGTCTGAATAAGCATACATTTAGGGCATTACCCAATGCAGAGGCACCAAAAAATAGATTTTTCTTTTTTTACAGGAATACGATATTTCCTAGAAAGAAACCAGTAGTCATTGTGAAAAAAAAAAATGAGAACCTTGTTAAATTCCTTAGACTTAATTCAGAACTATTATTTGAAAACAATAATCACCTAAGGAAATAGGTACAATAACCTCTTCAGTGCTTAGGTTTTATCATAAAGTGAGCCCTGATCCCAGGAGTGTTGCTATAAACTGAATATGTCCCTCCCAAATTCATTAGTTGAAACTTTATCCCCAAGATGATGGTATTTGGAGTGGGAAATTTGGGAGATGACTAGATGATGAGGGCAGAGTCCTCATGAATGGGTTAGTTCCCTTATAAAAGAAATCCCAGAGAGAGTGCTCAATTCTTCTGCCATGTAAGATTACAGTGAAAAGACAGTCGTCTCTGAACTAAGAAATGAGCATTCACCAGACCGAATCTGCTAGCACCTTGATTTTGGACTTCGCATGCTACAGAACTGTAAGAAATAAATCTTTGTTGTTCTAAGGCACTCAGTCTATGACATTTTTGTTAAAGCAGCCTGTGCAAACTAAGACAGGTATCTTAGCAGTATTTGGACATCATATCATGATCTGACTTCTCCATAGTTTTTAAAGTTCTATTCAATTTGCTTGTGCAGCTGGGTCAAGTCTACCCTAGAAGCTGGCATATTTTCTCACTCATCTCTAAACTGAGGGCTTATATTCCCCTGTCTATCTATCTCCCACATAAATACTCTGGGTAGTTCAAATGATGCCTTAGAAATTTGATTTTGGTGAATAGCCATTCCCCATATTCTGTTGGCAGTATAACTAACTTTTTAAAAGTAAATTTGTTCTTTTGGCTCCAGCCTTCATTAGATGTCATTGAATGAGTTACATAACCTCATTATATCTCAGTTTTGTCATCAGACAAATGGGGATAATACAATACACACTGCACAGGACTGTTACGAGGATTAAATGAGATAATGCAGAGATCAGCACCTGACTTATAATAAAGGCCTAATAAATGCTCACCATTATAACTTCTATTCTTCAATGTCTTGTTGCATTGTCATAGATAGAGCTTAATTAGCCTCTTTGCCAGATAGAAAGTTCAAAAGGCATGAATCTCAGAGATACTTCTTCTGAAAATAATAAAGCCCCAGTGCCAGGAAGAAGGAGAATTAAGGAGACACTTGGAGAAGAACAAGAAGGGTACTTACCATATTGAGGAAATGCTCCACTCCTGAGAGGTGGCGAGAAGTAAGATCCAAAGAAGAGGATAGGTGACAATGGGGTATTTGTGTGAATGTAGCAGGGCGGGAAGAGGTGAGAATAAGAGAAGGGTGGCAAACACAGGAACCAAATGTTTTTAGTGACTTTGTGGGAATCAGTTTTGAATGTCACTAGGTAAGATGGAAAAAGCTTAAGAAAATGTCTCAGAAATAAGAAGAGATGTTGAGCACGATGGATCAGGGCAGGGCTGGATTTAGAAGAAAGTAAGAAAAAGTAGTAAAAGAACTTGAAGTGACCTGAACACCAGCTTGCATTAGAAGGAAAACTTCCCACAAACCAGTGGGACAGCTAGCAAATGTGGGATTAAAAAAAATAGAAGGATTAAAGAGGATACATTATAAATAAACAATAAGGAAATAGGTTGGCAAAACTTGAAAAGAGTAATATATCTGTAATAAAATTCACAATACTAGAGAACCAGTGTTACTACCTTAAGTTAATAGCTCTTAAGAAATTCAAAAGTAAATATCACTCCATAATGCAAAACAAAACCCAAAACAAAAGAAAACAAACCACAGGAGCAAGCAGCTACTTTCCCCCAGCCTTAATAAGAGAATGTTGCCACAAATAAGAACACCTTGGCTGTTACAATAGCCTTCATTAGGAAATGTCAGTTTTGGGGTTCTGCCACTTAAACATAACAAAACAAAAATTTTTAAATAATTCTCTTTACTGCCACTGGGTGAGTTATGAACCAAAGAAATTAACAAAAGCAAACAAAAAAAAAAGAAAGCAAATAATTTAAGGCTTGCTTACCTGTTGCCTTAGGGTGGTGGGTAATGTAATGATGTCAATTAAGGAAGCATTCTTTATTCTCATTCATGACTCTCATCCATAAAATTATTAGACTTTTCCTCAACGGTGACTTTCCAATGATTACCCGAAGTCATCACACCATGGCAGCTGCTGTCAGTTTTTAGTTTAAATTCTGCCTGCCACTTCTCATCACAGAAAGAAAGAACACAAAACAAAACAAAAGACAGGGTCCATTCATCCTTCAATTGTTGCAACATAATCAGGTCCCTGGAAACAGAGGGATTTTCCTTCCTTCTCATCTTTTCTCATTTTCCTCTTTCCCACCCAAAGGCCACGTTTGTTCTTTTTAGTTGACCCCTTCATGAAAGGGTGGGGTATCCCATCTCTCACAACATTCTTGGCTATTAATCCTCAAAGTTCAACCAAAAGAAGACCAAGCAGAAAAGTACATGCTGTAACTCACTGAGGTAAATGTAATATTCTAGGACCTAAGACATATTGACTGGCAGGTGTTGTATTGATGAATCTCTTTAGAGAGGGTGTTTGAGGGGTTGTAAGCTAAGAAAAACATAGTCTAATTCTTTACAATTATAGTGTATGATCTGGGTGAACACAGATTTGTTCAACACGAAGTAGAATCTTTTTAAAAGCTTAGGGTAATAAGTTTGGTGAAATAAAAGAGGAATTATAGTGGTCCTATTCTACAAAGCATATAGAGTGCCTATGACATGTCCCATATTGTTCTAGATGCTGGAGACATAAATATTCTCAATTTAAAAAATTTTGTTCTCACCCTTAGAAAAATTATGACCTAAGAGAGGACATACACAAATGGATAATTTTATTTAACTTGATAAATGCCATGATAGGAACCCGTACAAGGTGTTATGGATACACTGATGTGGGGGAAGGGTCAGGGAAGGCTCAACCAGTAAGTCATGCATGAGCTGAGTCTTGAAGAATGAGTAGGAATTAACCAGTAGGAAATGGAATGAAGGGTGAGAAAAACATTTCCACACAAAAATGTCATGAGCAAAGGCAGAGAGGCATGAAACAGCTTGGTGTGAACAGCCGAGAACTACAAGCAGTTTGCTGTTGCTGGAGCATAAAATGTGAAAAGGAAAGGAGGCCTGAGCAGTAGGTAGAAATGGTTTGGGTCATATCTTCCAGTATAAGAGATAATTAAAGGGTTTTAGGAAAAGGAGTGGCATGAAGTTTTGCTTTTCACCAAGATCTCCTTAGGATTCATGTAAAGAAAGGATATTGAGTATGATTGATCGGATTATATTATTATTAACTCTTCATTCATTCCTTATAGTAAGATTATATATTCATACATTTTACTGTGTGAATTGCAATGCCTCCTACTAGAGTCCATAGAGTAATTTTCCCACCCCACTGAGGTCAGGCTTGGGTTTGGCCAAAGGGCCATGGACAGGAATTACAGTGTGTCAATTCCCACCTGAGACTTTATGAAGCTTTGTAAGTTTTCTCCAGCGCTCTTTAGATTTTCTCCTCTGTCTTGAGAAGAACAGGTACCAGTCAGCCATTCTTCCTTAAGCCTGAGTTCCAGATAGATGAACCTGATCCAAAGCCTGAAACCAATACAAGCCCTGCTGAACTGCAGCAGATCTACAGATTAATAAGCATGAAAGACATGTTTGTTGCTTAAATCACTGAGATTTAGAGGTTATTTGTTATGCAGCATTAGCATAAGTGAAATCAGATTAGTACAGGGAGAAAAAAACAAAACACAGGAAGGTCAGTCAAAGGGTTGTGGTTACAGACTAGGAAAAAGACAATCAAGGCTAGAATTTAGAAGTAATAGTAGAGAGGAGGAGAAAGAGGATGGAGGTAAAGATAATACATATATTAGAATAAGAGCCTTGACGATTGGCTGGTAGGGCAGTGATGAGAAAGAGTTAAAGCTGACTCTCAAATTTCTGAAATGGATAATTAGATGAATGATAGAACTATTCATCCAAAAGTGAAATAGAAAACACGTTTATTCATTCTTTCTAAAATATTTATTGGGAAACAATTTCTTGCCAACCTTAGGCGAGACACTGAGTATATATGCTCAGTAGGTTGAAATGTTTGCTGTCCTTCTGGACTTTACATTCTTCTTGGGAAGATGATAATATAGTAAATAAATGAGTAAGTATGAATGCTTTTAAGTACTATGAAGAAAAATTAAAAAGGGATGTAATTTTTTAAAGAAGCTAACTGAATAAAGGGGGCTCCTACATACAGGGTGGTCAGTCAAGGACCCTTTTAGGAAGTGTCTGGGCTGAGAGCTGATGGGTGAGGATGAGCTGCTTAATGGAGGTGCAGTGTTCTCTAGGAAGAAGGAACAGTGATGACAAAAAGGTCTCAAGGCAGAACAGAGCTTGCTCTTCATTTCTGAGGTTCATTCCTAAAAAGGAAGAACGTTAAGGGGGTGGTGGAAAATATGTGTTTTGGTTGTGGAAGTCTTTAATTTGTGATCTCCATAAGATATCCAGGAGGAGATATCCATCTTAAAACACCAGGCAGGAGTCCAAAGTCCCTGAAGATGGGCCTTGGTAGTCAAGAGATTAAAAACCATGACTCATCACACTGTAGGTGGAGATTTTAAACATAAGAGTAACTGAGTTGTCCAGGATAATTTAAAGAGTGAAAAGACTTGTCCTAAGAACAAACCTTAAAGGTCACAAATATTTTTAGGCTTTTTAGAGGTAGGCACATCCAAAAGAGAGACTGAGAAGAAAATCTAAGGACTAAGAGAGGGTGAGGTAACAGAAGTCAAGTATATTTATCAGTTTTTGTTTGTTGATGTTGTTTTCCTGTATAACAATCACAAAATCTTACAACAGAAGTTATTTTTATGCTCATGGGTCTGCAGGTTGGCTGTACCTCAGTTCATCTAAGCAGTGCAAGCTGCACAGGCTGGGCTCCAGGCCTTTTGTTGTTTTCTCCACATGTCTTCATTCTGGAGCCCAGACTGAAGTTTCAGCAGTTGCCTCTACAATGTTTTTCTAACAGCAGATCACAGGAACTCAAGGGTAAAACTCACATTACCTCTTAAGGTAGAAACATATATTATCTAAGACCTTGACTTAGAAATGGCAAATTCTCACTCTGCCGATATTCTATTGGCCAAAGCAAGTCACGTGGTCCAGCCCAATATCGGTGGGCAGGAAATATATTTTGTCCATTCTAGAGGGATGTTCTGCAAAGTCACATGACAGAAGGCTCAGATATACGCTTCTAATTCAAGGAAGGAGGGAAGAATTAGGAGCAATGATCTAATCTACCACATCAAGGAGATAGGCAGTTTTAAGAAGGAGGGAGTGATCAACAGGGGCAGTTATTACCAAGATGTTTAATAACATGAAAACTAAACAGACTCCATCATATTGGTCTAAAAGGATTATTGCTGATGATGTTAGTGGGAGCACATCTTTGAGAGTGGTAAGGACAGAAGCTAAGGAGTAAAGAGCAGCTTAGGAAACTGAGAGAATAGTAATAAACTACTCTCTTAAGCTTGGATACTAAAAGAAGAGGAAGCAAAATTAGATGATTAGTTTATTGCTATGTGTGTATGCTTGTTTTTTGGAATGTGAGAAATGGGAGCATTCTTTTCCATCACCATTATCATTAGTAACCTTTAATGAGGGCTTAAAATGTGGCATACACAGTTTTAAGAGCTTTATATGTATTGTTTTCTTTAGTCTTAAAATGAACTAGTGGAAATATTAACTTACCTATTTCACAGTTGTGGTGAATGGGGCACAAAGATTAAGCATGTTGCCCAAGATCAGGAAGTTAGTAAATGGATATCAAGCCTTGCTATTCAGTGTGCTCACAGACCAGCAGCCTTGGTGTCATTTGGAAGTTTATGAGAAATTCAGAATTCAAACCTATGGAAACCTATTGAAGCAGAATTTGTGTTTGCACCAAGACACTTTGGTAATTTTTCACTCGTTAAAATTTAAGAAACGCTCTTTAAGAGAATATTTTTGGCTTTTTTAAAATCTAAAATCTATTATTACATTTTCTGGTAACAGCACCTTTTTTTTCTAGAAACTTCAGACATTTCTCTTTATTTTTAAGATGTTTTTTGATGCAGACCGTTTTTTAAAGTCTTTATTGAGCTTGTTACATTATTGCTTCTGTTTTATGTTTTTGGCATGTGAGATCTTAGCTCTTCGACCAGGGATCAAACCCTCACCCACTGCACTAGAAGGCAAAGTCTTAACCCCTGGACTGCCTGGGAAGTCCCCAGACTTTTCTTTAATTCTTCCTCTTCTTCCAAACAATGCATCTACAATGCATTTAAGAACTCATCAAGTAGAGTAGACCTTTATTATTCATGGAATCTATTTTTTGTGAATTCACCTACTGCCTAGGAGTTGCTTGTAACATCCAAGTCAATGCCTGCTTCATGTTCATGGCCATTTGTGAACACACACAGTGTTGCAAAAAATTTGAGTCCTTGACACACTTCCTCAGCTGAAGTCGAGCTAAACAATACTCTGCCCTCTTGTTTCAGTTTTCATAATGTAAATAAGTGTCCTTTTTCCTGGTCTACTCAGTGCCATGCTTTTCATATTTGTGGGCTTTGTTAGTAATTTTGATGTTTAAAATGGCATCCAACTGTAGTGTTGCCTGGTGTCCCTAAGTGGGCACAGTTGTAATGTGCCTTTACAGAGAACATACATGTGTTAGATAGGCTTTATTCAGACATGAGTTAGAGTGCCATGAGTTCAATGTTAATGAGTCCAAAATATATATCCAGAAAAAGGAGGAGGAAATTTGTCTATCTGTGTATAAGGCAAAATCACTCCAGAAAATGCTAAGGTAACATGTATCATGACAAAGCTAAGGGAGAAAAACTTGCTGTCCCAAAATATCTCTTTAGCATGCAGATTATTTTGAACTGAAAACAATCAAGGCCCAAAAGACTCAGGAAAATACTTTGACCTTCCCCCCAACTGCCTAAAAGAATTTAGAAACAGAGCCTGTTACTGGGATAGAGCCATCACCAGAGACATCTGGGCCAGGCAGGGTAGGGGAAACTCAGCAGAACCTAAAGATCAGAGTCCATTCTCTGTCCCATTGTTTCTGGATGGCCCAGAAAACATTTGTTTATCAAACATATGCTTTTCCATCTTCATGTGAATCGCCTTCCTCTCCTGTGAAGTCCCAAACCACTACCCCTGACATCTTCTTTCTTCATTAGCTGAATATGGTATTTAAGGTGAAGGTTTTGGCAATTTGGTCAGTCAGTCAGTTTTTCTGGGCTTCTCCCATGTACATGTGTTATTAAACTTTTGATTTTCTCCCATTAATCTGTCTCATGTTAATTTAATTCTTAGACCAGTCAGAAGAAGCTAGAAGGGTAGAGGAAAATTTCTTCCTCCCCGACAGTGGCTAACATGTGGACTCGTGATATGACAACCAAAAACAAAAAAGTAGTGGACAGCATTATCATGAGGCTGAAAGCCAAATAAAACTTATGACCCCATTACTCAGAGTGAGAAATATGCTAAATCCTTCATTTTTTCTTTTTAATGGGAGTAAGGAGTATCTTTAACTGTTTCAATGTCAATTTTCTTATGATATCATTTTGCTACTGCCATTCTGAAAAGCAAATGTGAGGAAATGAGTTGATTGCAGATCGAGGCATCTTTATGTCCAAAGCTAACGTTGCAGTTAAGAATCAGGCAGGAAGGACTAGAGCCAGATGGTACAGAATTATGTTGACTGAAGAAAAAAAACAACCTAAGAGTTGCGAGTAATGTTTTATTTGGAGGGCTTACTGAAGACTATAGGCTGGGAGACAGCCTCTCAGATAGCTCAGAGGAAATGCTCCAAAGAGCTAAGGGGGGAGTCAGGACATATAGGCATTTTTGCTGAGGGAAAAAAAAATGTAATCTAACATCAAAAGATTACTGCTAACCGCAAAAAATAGACACTTCAAGATAATGATTTTAGCACTTTTCTATATATGGGGAGATGCAAGAGTCTGGGTTTATTGAAATTACTCCTTAGATAGGCACGTTAACTATCTATGGTCAGTATCCTATCTTTCTCCATCCTGATTTCTCCTAAGGGTGCAACTTTGGGGGTGGCTGCAGTGGCCGAGGGCTTGATGGTGGGCAACATTTGCTGTTTCCTGAAATGATAAGCAACATTCTTTGTTTACTGAAATGGCAGGCAACATTTTTTGTCTACAGTGCCCTCTCTTGATCATAAATTTAACCAAAGTTTGGGAGGCATTTCATGACTATTTGTCCCACAACACTAGGAATTCTCATTCCTAGGTCAGATGATGATTTCATTGATAGGCCACTCAATGTGCAATTGTTTTGGATTAGGCCCTGTTGATAACCTAAAATTCCTGCATCATCTGTCTTATTAGTCTAAAGTGATCAGGAAATGTTTTCCCTTGTTACTTCTTTCCATATCTAGAGTTGCACTACTATGATTATTTTATAGGCAGTTATATATATGATCAATTGCCTCAAGACATTTAGCTATAATTAATTTTGTCAGAGGCCTGGCTATACATTGGGTAATGCAAGAGACAAAAATCTTACAGACAGGATATAAGTAATACAGCCAGTAACATTAATAAGGCCATAGTATAACAGAGACACAAGGCATACGTAATTTGAAAACAACAAAGAAAGAACAAATTAAAACAATTATTAGTAGAACTACTTTTAATCTGGTCATGTCAAGAGGGAGCCAGCTAGAGAAGTCAAATTCTGGAGGGATCAAGTAGAGAGAAAAAGATAAATGTTTTATCTTCATTTACAAAGTTATACTTTATCGACTTCTGGAAAAAAGATTAAAATCCAGTAATATATCAGAATAAAGTCATAAAATTATGTCATATTTATCAGTTCATTCAGCCATGTAATTAATTCCTGTTTATCTGGATGAAGTGATCAGATTTTCCATTAGAGTTTTATAATTTCTTACCCAGTTCAGTGGTATGACCTAAAAGTCATCAGAAATGTATGATGTATATTTGATGTACGATGTATATCAGAAATGTATATTTGTCAAAAAGTCCTTTTTATGAATCTTCTTCAGAGTAAAACAATGACTGTCTATAAATGACAAAAGATTTTAAATGGCATAAGGACCTGATTACAATGCAATTGACAAGAAACTTGGTTATTTCCATGACATACAACATTTTAAGATAATAACTAGAATTGTGACTGAAAACATTATACCAGGACATACCGGATTTTTAGGAATTCCATAAAAATTTGGAATATCTATATTAATAACATTTACCCATACACTAGAATCTAAGAAGGTTTTATCACCACTTATTTGCCAATGTTTATCGTATAATTGAACGTACTAAATAGACCTAATTAGCTTAATATCACTCTTTGGGATGTTTCAGGAACTTTTTGAAGCATGCCAAAGTGAGCTAGAGGTCAAAAGAACTTCATTTGGAATGTGACTTGGGGAAGTTTGTCAAAGATATAAAAAGTTTTAAAACCTTTAAAACGTGGTCAGATAGGATCCATAGGTCACTGTGAAACAATACTTATTCATTTAACCAAAATGACAATAAACGGTTTTTAAGACAAATACAGAAAGTTGCAACAGATTAAGGAGGTAAAAGGAGGTAAAGGAATTTTAAAAGGAGGTAAAGAAATTTTACACTCTGTTATTAAAAGCAGTTCAATATTCTAAGAAAATTTTATTCTTTTAACATAGGAGAGAAAACCAAATTCTAGCTGTGTACCAGCTAAATTTTAATATTAAAATTTACTTACTCAATTAAATTTTATTTTAATCTTAGCCAGTCCTGACCATGTACAAAACTCTTTTCTCAGTGTTCCTTTTTCACAAATCTTCTATAGCTTTCTTTTTACTTTTAGTTTTTGTCCTATGCTTTTCCTTTCTCTCTCTGTAGGACAAAATCATTTTCTTTTTCCTTAACAAAATGCATTTCCATTCCTTATACCCTTTTTTTTTTAACTGAAAACACACATCCTAAATCCTTGCATATTGAAATGTTCCAATAAGCTTTAATTACATATACTATAATTTTAACCCTTAAAAAACATAATCTCTAGTGAAAATTCAAGAAGCAAGTAACTGTGAACTGTTTGTCACACCAGCATTTTCTGATTGGCAAACTTATGAACATATTTCATAAGCTCTAGAACCATACATTTTCTCATGGCATACTTTCCTTCCGCAGTGTGGTATAAGACGTGTATCTAATAAACAAACTTTTTTAGTTTTTTTCTCATAAGAAAGCAAAAGTAGGTAAACTTGGACCTGTTTAGCAATCAGTGTTCGAGTATTTTATCTTATTTGAAATGATCTAGATATTTAGTGAATTCCCATCATTTAACTTAATTTAGCAAAGCTCTAAAGTTTCACGTTACCAGAAAATCTGGAGAATCTATTTTAGATAGACATACACAAAAAATAATTATTCCCAAAGAGTTCACCTGAAACTCTTCTCATAAAACTCATTTTATAACTTATGAAAATATCATCAAAGTTATTTTTTCTTGCTGACAAACTCTGCAACAGAAATAACATGAACTTACTGAATTTCAGTGAACCTAGGTTCAATAAAGGTACCATATTCAATGCTGATGACTCCAAAGACATGTCTGCACCAATTAAACCAACAAGCCTAAAGTAATTTTAATGCCAGATATTAATTTGATACTGAATATTTCCCAGATCATGTGAACTTGAAATTCATTCTGGCCAGTTACCTTTATATTTAGAAATATTTAATTTATAAGCACTTACTTTTAAGTCAGTTAAATAGAGCTCTTTTATAAATTTAATGTTGTTAATATTATTCAAAGATAGAGAAATGTTATATGTATAATGTACATATAGGCATATTAGCAGACATAACTAGAGATCTTATAGTTTCATTTCAAAACTAAATCATGAATCAAATATTACACTATAAATTTACTAGCTTATAAATAACAGTTGGAATAGTTATATTTACTTGCTCAGATGACTAAGGTGTTTTACTATTTTCAGAAGATACTTTTAAGATTTGTATTTGTCCTTGATAAATTCTTAAGAAGTCTGTGAGTTAGATGTGGGGTGAGGAAGGCTTTCCAGCAGTTTGAGTTTAAAAAGACCTCTTCCCCCAACACTTTATTTATTTATTTTATTTTATTTTTTGGTTTCAGGTTCTAGTTGATTGAGCTAAGTAGGCTCAGACTCAGGTCATTGTGGGCTGTATTTATATTTCTGATTTGCAGAGATTTGCAAAAGACAGTTGCTTTTAATTCTTCAAAGAACTGGTCTGCTGCCTAAATGATATTAAAACATTGATTTTTCCAACTATATATTTTTTTAATTTGCTTTTTTTAGCCTCTGAATATTAGGCCCCAGTTTTTACTTTATATTGTGTGGGCTCAGTTAAACCTATTTATTTTGTATGCTTAATTAATATTGCCTGAGGGGCAGATTCATATGCCCTATCTTATAATGCCAGGCAGGGGAAGCATTTCCCAGTGAGACATAATGTCTATCCCACAATAGAACTGGGCAAAAGAGATGTGATGATCTTATATAAAGCCCATTTAAATATACCAATTTTTATAAACTTTCATCTCAATTCTACAAACTCTGATGCCTTTAACTTTAGTCTCCATTAAGACCCCATCAACAAGCCTAGGTCTTATAAGGAGTCCCAGAAACTTTCTTTTTTATCCCTCAGATATTTTATCATTTTTTTTTTAAGGCTTTGATATTCCCAGTGACAGGTTGAGCCAAGGGACTCAGACCTTTTTAAACTTGATTAATTGGCTTAACTGTTGTCCCAAGCAATTATTGGTCAGGCATCTGAGTGTAATTTTCTTCCAATCTTTTATATAAATATATGTAAATATATATTTATATAGAGATTTATATAAAATTATATATATATATACACACACACACACACACACACACATATAAACGGATAAATAACATGGATGTGTTTGGGGCACTTTAATGTTGGGGACAAATAGGGGGTCCCTTTGGCCCACCCAATTTTAGATAGTCTTGTGTCAAAACCTTTGTTTTAATCTCATTAATGCTCATTTTATTTATCCCATTTCTTAATAACCATCTAAAGATTTTTTTTATACTTTTGGCATGAGTCCCTTTAAAATTTCTACCTTCTTGGGAAGAAGTCTCTAGACTTCCCCTCAGCTTCATCTTATTTCCCTGTTAATCAATCTAATTGCAATTGATCTTGTGTTTTGTTTTTTGGTTTTGGTTTTTTTGGGGTACGCGGGCCTCTCACTGCCGTGGCCTCTCCCGCCGCAGAGCACAGGCTCCGGACGCACAGGCCCAGCAGCTATGGCCCACGGGCCCAGCCGCTCCGCAGCATGTGGGATCTCCCCAGACCAGGGCACGAACCCGCGTCCCCCGCATCGGCAGGCGGACTCCCAACCACTGCGCCACCAGGGAAGCCCGATCTTGTGTTTTATTAGCATCTGTGAGGCTCGTTGAGGGGAAGCTGAGACCACAAAAAATTCTTCCAAAACTGTTTTTGTGTTTGTTTTTAACTAAGGGAGTTCTTAGGTTAGCCATTATATTTTTTTGTATCTTCCCTCTAACTTTTTTTTTTTAATATAGGTACCAATTTTTTTAAAAAAGCAGTTTATAATGAGAGAACTCTAAAAATTTACCAGTTTAGAAGTTTCTCCAATTTAAAGGATCAATCATCTGGCCATTGGTGTGTAGTATTTTAATCAAGACCCAAACCAACAGGATGCAACAGGTGTCCCCACAAGAGAGTGCACAGGACGTAGCCTTCAAAAGATCTAGAAAATTTACTCCTAAAAATAGTTTAAGAAAGTAAAGTCCTTCATTGTACAGGCAGATGCAATAGAGGTTAAGAGATGACAAAGTCCTCTTATGGACTGAGACCACTGACAAGAAATTCCCCTGAGAGTTGGCACTGCCAGAAAAAGATGGCTCAGAATTCCAGTGTATTCAACTGGCTGCCAAATGTACACCATATGTGTACCTTCCTGATGGCAGAGACCAAGCTTTCAAAACACAGAAGGGAAAAAAAAGAAACAAACCTGAGAAGATCAGGTCAAACACTTACATTTCAAAGACACAGGGAGAGAAATTCAAGTTGCCCCTAGAAGGGCTTTTATTCCTTTAAGGTCATAATCCTGTACAGATGTTTTATCAAGCTGGCTTTTTTTAGCTGCACATGCAAAAAAATAATTTTAGAATGTCAAAAGAAACACAATTTGGCCATTTTTAGGATAAGATTTCCTTTAATTCCCAATTAAGTGAGTACTTGTAAGTATAGATTCTGTACCTACATAAAAAAAATCTTCCCAGAGTTCTTTAACTGAGAGTAACCCAGGTACCTCTTCTTTTTTTTTGCGGTACGTGGGCCTCTCACTGTTGTGGCCTCTCCCATTGTGGAGCACAGCCTCCGGACACGCAGGCTCAGCGGCCATGGCTCACGGGCCCAGCCGCTCCGCGGCATGTGGGACTTGCCCGGACCGGGGCACGAACCTGTGTCCCCTGCATCGGCGGGCAGACTCTCAACCACTGCGCCACCAGGGAAGCCCCCGGTACCTCTTCTTGAAACTAAGTTCAAGAAAAACGTACTCCTCGAACAAGGAGTTTAACATCACCAAATAAAACTTAGAACCATCCGCCAATAAGAGGAGATCCAAGACCCAAAAGAGACTAACCCAAATTCGACTGGACTCTCCTAGGAGCCAGGTGGGCACAAGGGGCCTCTGCTAGTATCAAGGCTCTAGAACTTCATAGAGTTCAGGCAAAGGAGAGAAGTCTGTTCTGGATCCCTTTTGTTGGTCACCAATACTGTTGACTGAAGGAAAACTCAAACCTAGAAGTTGCAAGTTATGTTTTATTTAGAAGCCCTTACTGAGGACTGCAGCCTGGGAGACAGCCTTTCAGACAGCTCTGAGGAACTGTTCCAAAGAGGTAAGGGAAGAATCAGGATATATAAACATTTTTGCTGAAAAAAACAATACGTAGTCGAGCACCAAAAGATACTGCTAATCACAAAAAACAAACACCTCAGATTAATGATTTTAGTACTTTTCTATGCATGGGAAGATGTAAGCATCTGGGCTCATTGAAATTATTCCTTAGGTATGCATCTTAACTATCTATGATCAGTACCCTTTTTTCCTCCACCCTGAATTTTCCTAAGGCTGCAGGGGCTGATGGCTTGAGGGTGGGCAACATTTGCTGTTTACTGGAATGGCAGGCAACATTTTTTTGTCCACAGTTAACAAAATGTAAGGGTTGAACTGGGCTTTGGCTTATGAAATCAGCAGCAATGTAGGAAAACCGAGTAATCCACAAAATGGGCTGTAGGCTCTGTCATCCACCTCTCAATGGTTGAGCAAAAGCAGCGTGGAACACCAGCAGGACTCCCTGAACAGTAAGAGGCTACTTTTGCCATGGGGTTTGAAACAAGTTGCTCTTAATATAAAATAATATGGTAAACTAACCAAGTAGTATTGATTTAGTGATGCCTGTTAATGTCTTTCTGTTTGTTGGTCATATTCCTGCATTTCCAATTACTCCCCAGGTACTGCAAAAGCTGTACTGTTGGAAAGCTCCATAAGAATACAACACTATCTCCAATTGGTTTTAATATGTAACCATGGCACAATTTAAATATTTTGCCTGCACAGATACTTTTTTCTCTTTATTACAAATAAATTACTCAGCTCACAAAATTAACTGAACAGTAAGGCACAAATAAGTGAGCATTACTGTTTGCTGGTTGAAGAGATAAGCAGTTAAACATCTAGAGGTGAAGTGGAGGACAATTAACATCCCAGCCCACTCAATTATCATACAGTGCCCACTTCTCGGGGAATTGGAGCTATTACAATCTGCTACTATGAATAAATGAGTATTTTAGCTCTCAGAGGGTAATGCAATAGTCTTGAAAATAATCTTTTTATGAGATTGTGGCTTTATCAGTTATAATTTAGAGTCAGGATAAACACTGATTATGTATCGCATTATAATGACTGCTGGAGGGTGCTTGCGTTTGGGTTTTCAATGTTATTAATTTTGCAATTCTACTCTTCTTGTCTAATAGGCTTTGTGAAATCAGTCTTGGCAAAGAGACTCCAGCTCACTTTTAATACTATCTCCCTTAGTGAATTTTAGCAGAAAAAAATTAAGTTGTAGAAAAGGAAATATTATCTAAAGGACTTGTGGCACAATGTTTTTCAATGTAAAAGGATGGCTGGGACAGCATGGTCCCTCTGACACTTAACCATGATGGAAACACTTAAGAACAGCTTAGGCATAGCTTCAAAGTGAGAGAAAAACAAAAGAGAACACTGTGTCTGTGTGTGTGTGCTCTCTGCTCACGCAATGTAGAGAAGTGTTTTGTTTGTTTGCAGTGTTTAACGAAAATCTTTATCCTGGGACATTTTGACCCAGTTCTTTGAATCTTTAGCAACTGAGTTGCTCATATCCTCTGCTAGCTGCCAAGGTTCAGAGGTTTTTTTTTCCTTCATTTAACCAGCAGACAAAAGCAAAACTAAAGACACGATAGCTTTAGAGAAGACAAATTACAAAAGAAAGCCTTAGAGGGCCCCCAATAGGGAACCATATGTGAAATCAAATGGGCCAGCCATCGCATCAGCTGTGAACATATTGTACCAACTGGGAATGAAAATAAAACATTCAACTACCAACTGTTAGGATCTGTAAATAGTCAAACTAATTCCTGTGGGCTCCAAAAATACATGCAAAGGGTACTCATCAGGATACCATTGTCGTGTTCACAGGTAAAGTGGCTTATTTGTTTCTCGAAAAACAAGTAGAGTTAGAAAGACTGAATACAAAAAAAAAATTCTATGTGGTTTAAAAAATTCCAGGGATTTGGGAAACTGTATCCAAAGATTACAAACTGAAGATAATGAAAAAGCAGTGAATTTCAATGCACATATCCCAAGCCTAAAATTCCCTACAGTCAAAAACTGGCAATGAACCCTAGAAAATGTATAGATAAAGCTCAGGAGAATCTAGTTTGCATCTGCTAAGTGTTCACCTACCTTCTAGTTGCCTCCCATTTAACAACGTTTGTTAGGAATCCATGGACCAAGTATTCCTGGGTGGACTTGATTCTCTTCAGTATCAGTAGCAATGAAGAACTGGACTTTGAATATTTAGCAGCAGAAATAAACAAAATCCCCTCCAAAAAATTACACGCCATACATGCAATCTATAACATCACCTTAACACATTTGTTTAATAATCCTAAAGCATGTGTTCCATCCAAAAAATATGGGAAGAATAATCAAAAGTTTGAGAAGCACACACACATACATTTGTTTTTACTTAAAGCAAACACTCTATAGATCAATTAAAATAATATATACATGTGTTAGGGATTAGTACTAATTACATTAATATTTATCTTTTAATGATAAAGTTGATCAGGAAGCAAGAAAAATCTTTTTTACGAGTTAAATGCCAGTTACTTATTTTGAGCTTTTAGCACAAAACAGGGAGACTTAGCTCTACCACTTGCTTGCTGTATGACCTTGAGCAAACCCCTAAATGGCTAAAGTCTCATTTTCCTCATCTGTAAATAACGATGATAACATGCACCCTGTGTAGTCAGAAAGTTTCGGTGGAAAAGATGTTGGATGCCATTTAAACTGTAAAGCACAATCCAACGTGCACTCATTATGCCTGGCATCACCCTGGCAATAGGGACATAGCACTCTTCCTTAAGGACTTCTCAGACTTGTGGAAAAAAATGACACATAAATTTATCAGTGTAACATACTGTGGTAAATGAATGAATATACTCATATATAAATGAAGGAGTATGCTATGAGATATACTCATAATGTTTAATAGGAACAGAGCCTGATGTGATGGGAGTAATAAAGGAAATCTTGGAAAGAGTGACACCTGATTTGGATCGTAAAGAAGCTATAAAGCACTATACGCATATTAGAGATGTCCTACTAAAATAAATTTTATGAGTGCTGAGGAAAAACAATATATAAATAGATATAAATAACACTATAAATATAAAACAATAATATAAATAATAAAAATATAAATTTGTTTGTAATATTAATTACAATAATGTTAATGTAATACATATTTCAGTTAAGATGCAGAGATTGCCAGAATGAATGAAAATGTAAAACCCAACTAAATACTGTTGAAAGGAAATGCACTTAGAATATAAAGACACAGATAGTTGGAAAGGAAAAGGTCAGAAAAAGATATGCCATGTAAGTAGTAATCTTAAAATAGCTGGAATGGCTATATTAATATCAGATGAAATAGGCTTAAAGACGAAGAATACTATAATATGTTGGAGAGGAAACAATTTTCCTCTACCTTCCTAAGTTCTTCTGGCTGGCCTAAGAATTATATGGACATGAAACAGATTAACAGGAGAAAGATCAGTTTAATTCTGTACGCATGGGAAATCATGAAAATGATGCTCAGAGAAGGACCCAAAGCAGGCAGCTTTTATATCTTTTTACATAAAAAAAAAATAACCAACAGGGCTTCCCTGGTGGCGCAGTGGTTGAGAGTCCGTCTGCCGATGTAGGGGACACGGGTTCGTGTCCCAGTCTGGGAAGATCCCACATGCCGCGGAGCGGCTGGGCCCGTGAGCCATGGCCGCTGAGCCTGCGCGTCTGGAGCCTG